>NC_091941.1:29028246-29328246 GCF_041260155.1 Ptychodera flava | reverse complement strand
GGGAGAGAGTTTCTTCGCACATTGTAGCCTTCCCAAAACCCAATTCAAGCGATTCCACATACTAGAAATAGCTGCCAGTGCTGCACTTGTATTTTTACTAAATTTGCCAAGCAAAACAAAAATATTTGAAGAGGAAATGGCAGTTGTCCAACTTAAGCAATGAATCTAAACAAATCTCTGAGAAGTCCCTACCAAGAGTTCAAATGATAACAGTAATCTCACCTGAGATGGCTTTCTGTCTCCAGAGTGGTGAAATCAGTGCACATATTGCTACTGTGATTGGTAAGTAAATGAACCAAATGGAAAACCCGATGCCAAACCATCGATAAAATTTGAGTTTTCCCTCGATATACTCTTGCCTGTAAGTTGTCCTTAACTCAATCAGAAACCAGATGAATATAAGGCACCTCAGAGTTAGAATCACAGCTCCTGGCCAGGTCTGGTATTCAACCAAAGTTGATGTTTCATCAATACCAATCTGTAAGGAATTGTGCGCAGTTATCAACCATCAGATCATAGTATTTTGTTTAGTTCAGATTTCCATGATGCACACTTTAAAAAAATCGTACGTTGTATTTCCAATGCACTGGTTTACTGTGACAGATTTGTAAAATGTCGTCTTCTGAAGAACAAAACTGCAGAAAAGGTATGGGAAGGAAGAAATAATTCATGAAGAAGTCTAATGCGACAGGAGGCATTGAAAGGACAGATTTCTACACTCTCAAAATTCTACAATTCACTGGTCAACAGCTTGTATACGACTTATTCAAACTTGGAAAGATTTTCGTGTTTTGTTTTTGTGAAACATGAGGTTTGATATTTTCTATTGAGTTTACATGGACAATAGCATGCTTTTGTTCCCATAACTGAGATAGCAGTGAATTTTAAGTATTGCCGAATTTTAAAGCATTTTGAATTTCTAACCAGAAATAATTTGCTCAGGGACCCCTAGTAGTCATTCTTGATTAAGAAACAAAAAAGAATCAAGATTCCTCGCGCCAAATATGGTCAAGAGTTTTAAAACTTGTATATTTGAGTTTTACCGACAGTGTTTTATACAGAAACATATATGGATGGTTTGGAAACCCTGGTAACATTCCTGTTGCCCTCGCTAATATTATTGCTTTGATCACAGACCTTAGAATTTATTGGGTTTGATCTTTGATATTCAAAGTGACCCATTTGATATACTTGGGGAACCTTTAAAAGTTGACCTGGGTAATGCCCATAGAGGAACAGTGCCTGAATCTTTAATTGAGTTATTCATTATTATTCTACTCCCCAAAGTATATTGAGATGTCCAGTATTCAGCTTGTCAACTCAGCCTGTACATGTATAGACTGCATTGTTATTGTTGACAAGTGAATTCTGGTCAGGACTTCAAATTCAAAAGCCAACTGTATAACAGTGCACTCTTCATGCATACATGTTGTGTTGACAGGCTGAATATTGGGTATTTTCACATGCTTTGTGGAGTGGCAAAAATAAAGACAAATCATCTAAGTTATAGCTACTGTCCCTACAAAATCACTGGCTAACATACTGTAAAACATTTCTCTTTAGATTGCATCTTTTTCCAGTGAATTTGCTGCTAATTAAACTTTTCCCTGTATTTGCAATGGTTAGGATGTCTTTTTAGCTAAATTAAAAACCTTGCTGATTGTCATGGAAATCTTAAAACGCTAGAAAAGCAAGCTGCTTATTCAAAGTGTATTAGCATAGTACACTTACTGCCATCCATAAAAAGAGTACTCCATAAGTAGCACAGTACACACCCCACACTCCAAACAATAGTTTCTTCTGGGTGAATTTTGTGGTGGTGATTGTCCAGCCTTTGGCAAGGAGCAGCAGCAACAACATGAACAAACACTGAGACAAGATATCACAGACATTGCCAAACTGATACACAATTTCAACTCCCGAGCCGTCTTGAGAGTAGACGATCAAGTGCACAAACAGAAGCAAGATTCCACAAAATTCCACGTACAAACACAGGGTGAAGAGCTTGATTATTGGATGCATGTACTTGGAGTGCGCCATCGTGTGGCACGCGATGAGCGGAAGGTAGAACATCGTGAAGGCTAGATATATTCCCAGAATGCCTTGCAGGGTGTAGGAGAACTGGAAATAGAAGAGGTTCTGCTTGGCAAGGGGGTCTCCATTGACCAGCCAAAGGTCGTACTTCAGGATCACATCCTGATGCTGGTTGTCATTGTGCCACGAACAACTCTCTTGGTCCTGAGTTGTGTTTTTGTGATAACATGACACCATGCTCAGATACCACAAACTGCAAAATTGAACAGAAAAACAAAAACTCTACAGAGTTTAATCTCTTGTAATTCATGTGTTGGTTATATGTTGTTGTATGGGTATTCAGTGAGATTTTATAGCACGTGTGCACTAATGGTGTTTTTCAATCATCGTACATCAGAGCCATTCTTTGCAATGCATGAATACTGTCATTCAATCATTGAATGAGGGTACAGCAAAGCTGCACGCTATAGAATTATTTATGTACAAGAAAACCTGCTACCTCTATTCCAGTCAGAACCTGATAGTTTAGTATGACTTCACAGTAAAGATGCTATACTTTTGTGACAATATTTTGCTACACTTGTCATGCTGGTATGTATTGTTATGTTCATGCAGGATTCAGGTTTGTGATTGACAAATCCACTTCACTCATGCGTACCAAATGGTATTTTTTACTGCTTTGTGCATTTGACATGTGATAATGCTTTCAAATTTAAATTTGTCATACAATTTAAATTCATTCACTTGTAATGAACCTTTACGTATGAAACAAATATGTAAGCAAGTTCAGAGTCCTGTCCCGGTGTGGAAGGATTTTGGGATGTTTAGAGCTGATTTTATCAGTTCTGGGAGAGTAGAACTCCGTGACTGACACAACAGGAATACCTTCGTGTGACACCAGGACACGCCCCTTTTGTGAGCCACACCTGCAATAAATGGTGTTTTACCTGGGACCGTCAGTGTCTCCGATCTGTATTGTAAATTGGTATCCTGGGATGACAAGATGTTTGCCGCCCTGGTCGTCGTAACATAGTTCATTGACGGGGCATGGTATCGTTCGCATCATATCCACAGTGCCGTTCGGCAAACAGGTTTTGTCGTAGGCGACATGGTCGATGTGTTTAAACATATCCCTGCACGTATGATTGTTTTGTTTGGACTCTTTCTGTTGATATTGATCTATGTAATAGTACCAATATTCCTCGCTGGCAGCAACAAACTTATAATTTGGTTCATAGAAATCACCTTGTTTCAAAGTAATGTTTCCGTAAATGTAACCGGAAGACCCCTTGACATCGTGCGGGTTGGCTCTTTGAAACCCAAACTGCGTGAGGAAATGGTAGAATTCCGTGGTTTTCCATTCACCAGTGACGTGTTCCGCTGTTACAGATCGCCCAACCAATAAAAATATCACGAAATAAATGCAAGCGACACTTCTTGTACATGAGTTTACGGTAAAAGCAATCGCAAGACCTGGTAGTGTAATTGCCATTATGAATCATCATGCACAGCTGCCCAGTGTGGTCTCAGGTCATCGGTCACATGAGACTAAAATGTACCCAGTATCCTTTGCGTAGTGACAAACTCAAGTTACCAGGTTACGGTTCACCGAGGACAGCGCTAGCGCTGGGTACATTGACCGGATCGTGTCTAAAGAGATAATCAGGAAAAGCATCGACACAGATATCTCGATGGCATTATTGAGTCGTTGGACGAAATGCTGCCCAGCTTCTACTTGATTTCAGTTGCTTTTCGACCTGACATCAACAAAATACTTCACTTATTCCGAAAATGATTGAGAAGACACTGACATTTTTACAGGAGAATGAACCGCGTCTTAGCATATCTGCACCAGCTCTAGTGTAGATAGTTTGTCCTGACGGGGAAGATCTATCTGGCTTTCAGGATAAAAAAAAATCGAAAAATTATTAAAACAAACACACTAGTCTCAATGTCTCGTCGAAAGAGTTAGTCCTAAAATTCATTTTCGTTTCATTAGAGAGACAGTGAGCTGTTCAAGTTACAGATTGGTTCAGCGGTTCAGTGGTCGCAAGGGACCGTTCAGTTTTTACGGCCGGGGGGGGGGGGCCGGCAAAATCTTGTCGCCGGTGTTCAAAAAAATAGACCCCCCCCTGCATTTTTCGCGAAAAAATGATGACCCCCCCCTTTGTCAGACGAAAAAATTTGATGACCCCCCCCCCCCCCGCAGAAAAATAACCAAAACCCATATGTCAAATTTACCCGTACGGTTTGCATTTGAACTCCGGTACGCGGCGCACTTTATTCGTGTAGCAGAGATGCCAGTGCACAAACTTCTCAGCCACATCCATGCAAACGTCTTTTAATAAGGACGACTGTAAGGCAATTTTTAACTTCATTTCCATAGACAACTTATGTCCATGGACATTTTATAAAGTAAACTTTATTGGAGTGGTTCGCCATAGGCAGCCCTCCGGTTAAGAGGGTCATGGGCCATTACGTAATGTCAACTTTATTCTAGTGGGTAACCAAAGGTGGCCCGCTGGTAAAAAGAGGGTCGATCATGGCCATTGCACGAAGTAAACTTTACTGAACAGGGCCGCTGAAGGCGTCCGGCCGTAAAGATGGTCATGGGGTATTACAATAAAGTCAATTTATTGTAGTGGGCCGCTGCAGGCAGCTCGCCGGTAAAGAGGGTCGACCATGGCATTGCATGAAGTAAACCTAATTGGAGTTTGCCGCCAAAGGCGTCTGCCCGTGAAGAGGGTCATGGGTAATACTTAAAGTATATTTTTTGTGGGGGGCCGCCGAAGGCGGCCCGCCGGTAAAGAGGGTCGATCATGGCCATGGCATAAAGTGAACTTTATTGTAGGTATTATGTTTTTGAAAATGTGGTGACCCCCCCTTTCCTACCAGTGAAAAAGTGATGACCCCCCCTTCGGGGATTCCAAAATTATGATGACCCCCCCCCCCTGGATTTTGCCGGCCCCCCCCGGCCGTAAAAACGAACGGTCCCTAAAGTGATAACGGGTCGAGTTCTCCTCCCCCCGTCCTTCTTGGGGATGAAGACCTCCTCCAGCGGGGGACTGCATGGCCTATTTTACAGTTCCCATATGGAAAAAAATACCAGAAATGTGTACTGAAGTTAATTTATCATCCATTTATGAAGTTATCGAAAAAAAAATACAACCAAAACCAAAATGAAAAACATCTGTGAAGTTTCCCTTTGATTTTCTCGCTTCCCATCAATAATTGTCTCACCTACTGCCCTGAATTATAGAAGTTATTCATCTCATGTTTGGTAACGTTTGTCTTTTCGCGATCTGCGCATGCGAAGGTATTTCCGTGACTCCATACACTATTGTTGAACCGCCGAATTACGTACACACCCGCTTACGTAACCGAATGCCAGGGACATTGTACAGTCTGTACAGTAGCCAACCAAACCAAACCAAACCTCGTAACAACAGGAGCGAAAACTCGCAGGCGTATCCAATACTGTGTGAACGTACATGGAAGAACTGAGCCAGATTTGAAAGAGAAATGACAAATAAGATCCACGTACTGTAGTGATTACCAAATTTTATCGCTCATATTTGATGTCGGTATAAAGGTAACGTACTGAATAGAATTCCTTGGCCGTATGTTATTGATTTTTATTATTTTTGTTTGTCAGAAATGTCTCCCGTATAACGCTTGGCTGTGGGTTGCACATGACAACGGATCTCACAAACAACTATTTCGACTACACCCACAAATCAGCTACTGCCAATAATGTTTGTTTTACAGGCCACGAGACGTGGACATGCTGCTTGAGTGATTGCAGGGCTCAAAAGTCACTCTCAAAATGTCTGTGTGTGAGCACTGACCGGACAATGTTGTGACGCTGTGGTTGCAAGGTTGTCACTATATTTACGTCATCTGTGAGGTGACATTCCAAGTACTCCACCTAGGAATATATAGAGAATCCAGTGTCGTATCGGGAAAGTGTTCTGTTCGCTTCAAAGTGGAGAAGCTGTCTCCTGACAATGTTCCCTTCCCTGGTCACAGGTGAGTTGTTCAGAAACGAGTCAAGAATACACGCATTTACTTGAATGTCTACAAGTCTATTGAAGGACACCGACTTTCTATGGAAGCTACAGAGTTTCGCTCGATAACTCATCTCTCACTTTGAAACACACTCATCGTGTGCTTCTTTCGCAATATATAAGCACACGATTGAATGCATTGTTTTTATGTGTTACACGACATTGTCACTCATTTCGAAAGTTTGCACGGGCGTTTTCTATCTGTATGTATTTACTTCAGAGTTCAAACAATGGCCTCTTGCTTGACAACATGGTCAAGAATCTTGCCATACGATAGAACAAGTTGACCGAAATTTGAAACGGCCGCATCAAAAGATTTTGTAAAGCGGTCAACTTTGAGGAGATAATTTAATGTCGAAGATACACGGGTCAGATGCTGCCGGACTCACGCACATCAACACGATTGGCACTGTGCCAAACTCTAGGGTTGTTTCTAAATATCTACGCCATGAGAAAACAAGTGTAATCGATTGTGATTATATTTGCCACAGAAATGTACCATGGGGTACCCACACACAAGCTAGATCTGCCCCGTTATGCGACATCGAAGAATTGGGCTACTTGCTGGGCCAGTGCGAGGGCAAATCATGTTTTCGGCAACGAAAAATCTCTGCTCGGCAAAACCGAGTGAGTATTAATGTCTATTTCGCCCTCACCTGCTTGTTGACTGTAATTTTCTTCCGATATACTGGTAATCTAAATCTGCTTTGCATAAGAAAATATCTTTCCCTTTCTGCAAAAAATAGTCTTAAATAAGTCTCCCTTTCAAAAACTGCTGCTTGTTATGGTTTTCTCACCCGGAAAAGTTTTCGCCGGGGACATTCCCTTTTTGACGCTCAATACGATAACCAAGAGGATTAGAGTTATTTTAGACTAGAAAAGTATTATCACAGGGAAAACATTAAGGAATAGACCAGGTATGGTACAATGCCATTCTTTGATTCGGACACATGCGTAATCGTAACGGTCACAATAGTTCACCGATAAGACTTTTGGTGAATAAAATTAAATTCGGTAGGAGACATTTGTTTATCTTTAAAGGTTTGTATTCGTGGCTGTTTCTTTACTTTTTTTCAAAGCTGCGATCAATAGGAACAGCTGTGTACTTGCTGGATGATTCACATACTCATAGGTATACACATATACACTTATTTTGGTCTGTGTTTGCGTCTGTACAAATTATTTCCAAAAAAAAGCCAAGACTGAGGTAACTTTCAGAATGATGACAATGTATTTCCCCTTCTCACGGCCCGATTTGTCTCGTGGCTCTGCGTTACTTTTCAGGATGACCAAAGCATCGACCAAATCAAAGAAGAGAACAGTCAGTGAGGTTGAAAGTGAAAGGAAGAAGACGGTTGAAAACTTTAAAACATCTACACGTTCCTTGACGGATCCCAACCTGTCTCATAGCCAAAAGGTCGGGAGGTTGATACGTTCAGATAAGGACATTCAAAGAGTAAAAAATCTTAACAAAGTTTATTGCAACAGAACGTACTCGCATCAGAGACACGACGTATTTCTAAACAAGTTCGAGAATCTGCAAGACAAAGTAACCGCAGATTCATCCGTAAAGGCGGCAAGTGAAAGCAAATTGTCCCATGGAAGTGTCACTAAGCGACAACAGGGGTTATCGCAGAGAAATGGATTTCACAAACAAAAGAATCAAAAGTTCAACTCACGTGAGGGCGTTGAATGTGCACCGGTGGAGAGTACAAATGTGGATGAGAAGGGTGGTGGCGTCCTCACAAATGACGGAAAAGAGAGAAGTTACCATAAAAAATCCGGACATTTAAAACCGATGGCGACGGACAAAGCATTAAAAAGACAAAAGAATGCCAAAAGGTTTAACTTGTTACTCCATCCGAAGGTTGGAACGGATTTGGTGACCAAAGTCATGATGTCTGGAAACATGACAATCCCACAACTCCTCCGAGCATCGGAACAATCCAACGTACAGAGAGTCAATCACGGTAATGTTGTTACTTTGGATAGAATGGTAAAACGATGAACCATACATAGAGGAAATAAGCGATAATATAGCTTCTTACAAAACAAAAAATAGAAACAAAGCACATATATCCTCCCCATGATTACTGATTGTCCTTTAAGTTCTCGAAAAATGAGATGTTCAGAAGTTGAAACGGTGTCAGTAGAGCTTGTGCCATGCACCATTTGAGTAATCGAGAAATTCTGTGTTAATTTACAGTGCACACGAAAAGAAAACCTGGCCATAAAGAAGTGCCCGCGGATCCTTCAGAGACAGCGACGACTGTAGATCCTTCAGGGACTGCAGTCAGTGCAGTCCCTATAGATCCCTCAGGGACAACAGTCCCTGTAGATTCTGTTGGGACAACAGCCCCTGTAGATGTTTCAGGGACAGCGGCGCCCGAAGATTCTCTAGAGAACGTGAAAAAAGTTCCCTTAGATTCTTCAGAGAAGGCACCTACAGAAACCGAAGAAAGTAAGTGCTTTATAACAGAAAAAACTCACATTTTTAAGCGTTAGGAATAATGTATTTTTAGTCTTTCTGGACACATGCAGAAAGTTGTCGTACATTGTTCGTCTGCCAAGGTGTATACTTTGTATTCATACCGAAACAGATCTCAGACATATTCTTTGTGTATCTGTGTTTGATGTTAATTTACGGCCACTTGAAAATAGGATCAGCAGCAAAGCGATAATTTCAATGATTGTTAGTCACTGTAATGACTTGTTTATTTGGCGCACAATGTAATGTATGTATGTATGTAGGTAGGTAGGTAGGTAGATAGGTAGGTAGGTAGACAGGTGTACGTGTTAACATGTTACATATGTATGTATAGCATTATATATTATTATATATGTATACGTGTGTGTATGTATGTATGTATGTATGTATGTATGTATGTATGTATGTATGTATGTATGTATGTATGTATGTATGTATGTATGTATGTATGTATGTATGTATGTATGTATGTATGTATGTATGTATGTATGTATGTATGTATGTATGTATGTATGTATGTATGTATGTATGTATGTATGTATGTATGTATTTGTGTATGTATCCATGCATATGTGTATGTATCTATGTATCAATGAGGAGGGACTGTGATGTACGTGTGTGCACATGTACATAAGTAAGCTTATGAATGTATGTGCCTGTTGCAATGTATCGCGTACACATTTTAAATCATGGCTACGTTCATGCATTCATGCATACATACGTGTAAATCCATGGTTTTTGTATTTTCATCTATATGTGCATATTAGTACTCAACCAATCTTATTTCACTGTACACCTGTAAATACGTTTAAATTACATTCGGCGCATCATACAAGTTTATTCTCTCTCTCTCTCTCTCTCTCTCTCTCTCTCTCTCTCTCTCTCTCTCTCTCTCTCATATGCTACAGCCTGAGTCAACATAGGGAATTCGGTGGAGCAAGGATCCATAAAAGACCAAGACGTGGATAATGGAGGACTGGGGTGAACATTGACAATTGCTTTGGTCCGAATTTGTTTTGGAGGGATTCATCGAGTAAATGGACAACCCGATGGAGATATAGCGTACAATCCCATGCGGACATCCATTTAACAACTTGACATGAATATAAGATGTAGAGTCAACGAACCATTGACTTGGTGATCACAGAGCATTTCAAGTTGTAGAAACAAACTCATCATTGTCAAAGGGTGTTCCTTAAAATGACAAGTTCAGCATATGACTAACTTTTGTGGATGGATTGTTTAATACTTTAAATAAAAGGCCTAGTGGCTGTAACTTTATATAAATGATCCCCCTACAATTTTTGTTTTGAATTTCAGTTGTAAGTTCTTCTTCTACGCCCCAAAACATGATGAAATGACCACTATTCGCATTGTCACGTCAATACATTTAAAATGCACCGTTATGAGCTGCTAACGAGTTATTTGGTCGAAGCACTGAGTCCCCCGCGTTGGTGATCGGCAGAACAAATTAATAACGGGGATTAGGGAGGGTAGACTGTTTTCTTTGAAATACTATATAAATAGCGATAACGAGGCTAAAGTAATAGCCACAGACACGACACAGGCAAGGCTTGTAGAATAACAAAGTTTAAAGGCCAGGGACTTGATCTCCGGGATCAAGTTTGTTCTAGTTTGTAAGAGGATTATGGAGTGTCATAGCCTTTTGTTTTCCAATTAAATTGTAATCTAGTAAGTAAATTTCGGTGCAAGTTAATCTGACCGCAACACAGGCCTTTAATACATGACATTTATTGATCATAAATCGTAGACGAATGCTGCCTGCAATACCCTGTGCCTCAACTTTAAAGAATGGTCAGGACAAAATGCAGCTCCAATCTAATCGACTGACCATTAGCAAACAGAATAAAGATGCCACACAATGTGTTTGTGGTGTTATCAGAAAATATCGATGAAAGTCTTCTCAATGTATATTATTACATTTTGTAAAGCCTGTGTAATAAGCAAGAAAAGCGATGAGCCGGTAGGGACTGATTAGCGTGTGTATGTATAATTTTCTTGGGGAAAAGAAACTAAATGCTTGAAAATATTCGAAAATGGGTAGAATAGTTACGTCTCTTTTCAACTTTAACTCTTTTGGGCAAACAACTTAAAGAAGTGCCAAGGCAAAAGAAGACAGCTTGACTCTAACTCGGTTGCTATATTATTTGACATGGGGCGGCATAGGAATGTTATACAATTGGCTGTATCTAAAGTGTACCAGACACTGTAGTCCCCGGTGCGTGTTTCATTATTGGTCAATATACAGTCCCTTAATAAGTGTCACTGCTGTGGCAAATTCAGGAACAAGTTCTCAAAGTAAAATTTAGATAAATTTCATCGTTCATTCTCACCTGGCTTTCACTGTAATAACTTCGGTTCACCCGAAGATCCTGTTTTGCCGACTCTTCCAGGGTGATTGGACAAACATGCTTGATACTCGGGAATCAATGGAAGAGATCCGACATCTTTTATTTTCTACACCTGGTCTTGTGGACCGTGCGAATTTTGGACTGAAGTTGGTGGTACATGTCTATCTTACTCTATGCATCAAGCAATTGGCCTCGTATATATCTCTCAAAGAAATCTCAGAAGGGCTAAATGTTGCTTTCACACACATGGTATACTGCCCTCTAGAGAGTACAAAGGTTTACAGGAGGTAGATATACCTTGATGCACGACAGGAGATGTTTAATCATACTCTTTATTGTGATAGATGAGGACAAGTTTTCCATTTGCAAGTGGCGAAGGAGAAAATATGAGCTCTTGGGTTTATAACATGGCTGAAAGGCTATTTTTGCACCAATTCTTTTCTCAGAGTTAATGTCAAGTTTCAAGTGTTAGAATCAAGATATTTAGTTCAAATTTTCAGGATAACTCCCTTACTTAATTCTTTCTCCAAAGTATATAAAATTGTATATTTTCAGCCATGATTTTGAAATATGACACCAGTAAAAATTAAAATTTAATTTTTCATATTTTTTTTACATATTTGAATTTAATAATAATTGGATAGTACCTAATATTACCAAATTAGTTATAAATATGGACACTATTAATTGTAAGATGTGTATGGCAGGATTTGTAAATAAAATTGTTTTTTTTTTTATTTTACATGGGTTTACATATCAAAAAATTATTAAAAAATTCTTTCAAATTTCAAAATGTGATTTTTCAAAAAGTACTTCAAATACAGGAAAATTGTGCCATAGTCATCTTGTCTGTAACCTTGTTAATAGGCTGTAAAAATTCCATGTCCATATCTCATTTCATAGGTTGGATTCAATTGGCATAAAATTATGTAGGAAAACTGTTATTCTGTCAAAAATGTTGAAAACAAGCCATATTTGCACCCCTCTTTTGAAGTCACAGAGCAGTCTTTTTGGTTAATCTCACTTTTGACACCTCTTTGACACTCAAAGAATCTAAAAATGCATTTACAATAGCAGTCACTCACTCTGAATGCCAGCACTGCCTTGTCAAACTTTCCTGAAAAACAGCAAATAATGACTTTCCCTTTTCAAACATTTATTAAAAGCTAGGGGACCTCTACCATAGTTAATACACTAAGGACTCCCCAACTTCTTATTTGGTCAGTTTTTCAGAAGTTTCAACAGGCTATAACTCTGCAATGCCTTTGACCCCAAATGTCTAGTTTTTTTTTATTCCACAGAGAATGTTGACTACTTTTATATTTTAATTGTTTTATTGAAGTTTATAACTGACGCTCTAGCCTTTCCAGCCATCTTAAAGAAATTAACCTAGTAATTGAGCAGAAGATTTAAAATGAGGTTTGATGTCCCTAAACCTGATTAAATTATCGACAGGCTGTGTAGAAAGTGTATTGCTAAAGGCTCAGTACTTACATGAAGCCCAGTCAGGTCAATTTTCAGTACTTTTATTCCAGAAATATTTTGGTCGACCACGTCATACAAACAAGGCCCCATTCAGAAGAGAAGGCTGGTGTAGCCAGACAATCGTGGCAGAAAAGGTTAAAGCTTTCGAGATGTCCGTAAATAACTGGGCCAACACCTTTCACTCCTCAGAAGTAGGTGCGTCTTGAAAAGACGAGTACGTGACCTAACCAGTGACCCGATATCTGAGCCGCCAAAGTATTCGATATGAATGGCATTTGAAACCCGAGTTGTTAATCTTTGATCTTAAAGGTGTATTGTGATCGGTAACCCGGACAACTTGTGGTTCTATTGTTGTTTCCCGATTGGTTGTTTTCGTGTCTGAAAGGCTCTTCTCTTATTCATTACACATCGAATGACACGCATGACCGGCGTATCATCAAAGTAATCACAGCGACCGATGAAAAACGTCTCCCGTTAGAAGTCATTTCTCTGCTACAAACAAGTTGTGTAGACACAAACCTAAATGATCGAAAAGAACACCACGGATCTATCTCACTTGAGCTCGCTCTGACTCTTGGTCGATTTGTTCGTCAACATTAAGACTGTCAAGTGAAAGCGCAGTATCAGCAACTTTACATCGGTATAAACCGGCGGCAAAGCACGTAGGTAAGTTTTTTATTCACCTGTGTTGTGTAGAAGACAACCGCAGGGGCCGTTTGACGGTTGTATCAGTGTGTCCACAGCAAATATTTGGCGATCCTTTGAATATTTTAACTTACATTTTATTTATCAAAGGATATTCCCTATGGCAACGATTGTCGAAATCCGATGTTAGACCTCTACTGCCGGGCTGTACTGCTGCTGACTTGAATAATTTGAGAAAACGCACTCAATTTGTAATGCTATCCAGATATTTGCTTGGCACATTTCATAAATTTTAGGGGTACGGTGTCAAGTTGTACAGTTCATTTAGACTGTCGACGTTATCAGGGCGAACCCTACAAACGCGTTTTCCTTCTGTTAACTTGATAATATGACATGTTTTCGATGCCGTAGAGGCTTGATCGATTGACTTATGCAAGCTATTGAGGAGATCAATGAACTGGCTGAGAACATGGAGTGACTCCGATCAAATCTCCACAGCTTCAGTGAAGCCCATATCCTCACTACAAATGTTGAGTTTTCACAGCGGCTATTTTGTCAACTGAAACATACCGTTACTCACAAATTAAACGTTATCAAAAGAGCAATTCATATCCACTGAAGAAAGAAGGGTAATTTCAAAACATAGGATTATTATGTTACAACGGCACGAACTAAATTAATGACTATTGCTACGTTGTCCACAAGCTCTATCTTTTATAAATCATGGTGAAATTCTATGACTTAGATTTGCAATTGTCGGCCGGGATGAATAGTCACCACGGTCAGCAGAGAAGTATACTACAATGGTCTTACTTGTATTTTCTTGTCGACTTTCGTAAATTAAAGCGACTGTAACAACTTTTGCTCGGTAATGTTAAACGGTTTGTTTAAGGCTGCATTCACAAACACCTCTGGAGGGGGAGAATCCAAAAAAGAGTTCTCAGATTTTTTTAAATGCCTGCCCTTACAAACTCAAAAAGCGTTCAAATGCCCCCTTCTGACTTGCTATAATTTTGAAATCCCCCTCAAAAGAAACTGGCCTGATTTTTGGAATGGACAGATTTTTTCGGGGGAGGGGTTTGCATGTGTGTGTGTTTCCCTTCAGGGGAAAGAGGGCGCTGTTTTGGCATATTTTCTCTTACAGGAAAACTTCATCTTGTAAAACAGAAAAACAGCGATCACATAACAGGAAACGGGATGAGTTCCCTCGACTGTCAGGAAAACTGAACATAATTAACATAATTTTATAAAACTAAGGGACATGAACTGTACTTTGTGCTGATCTTTCAGTAGGTTTTGTTCTGTGTACCAACTGCAGTTTCCTTTTCTATTCCCCTCAACATGCTATTCTGTTTGGCAAAATACTCTGTTAACGTCTAAAAACCGTAACAATTGTTATTGATGACAAATGACTAGCCCAAACTTAAATTCAATGCTAACTATAAGCTAAAACTAGACTTCCATCACGCTTCAGGGAGTAGAACAAAATTAGCCAAAATGATTAGATTATTGTCTGTACTTTCTTGTCCTTCCATAGACACACACTCAGTCTCTGTCTCTATCTCACTATCTTCTTTAAACCAAACTCTGCCTCTACTACTATCTGATATCAGAGACAGTTTCGTTCCGAGTTCCCCCTCCTTTAGTCCTCAAATCCCTTCTATATCCCCAACAAAGCAGTTATGATATCAATCTGACGTTGGCTAGGGGCTATGTCATTCAATATGAATAGTCTCTTGATTTTTTTTTACCCACAGCCCCTATCCAACATCACATTGATACCATAACATACCCTTAACCGTCAATTCTCCCACCCCTCCTGAGGTGTTTGTGAATGCAGCCTAATCGTTTCCTTTTGACACCATATATCACTAACCTTACACTATTGTCAACAAACTGCATGTACACCCAACAAAACTTTGTTGAAAGTCGTCGCAGTTTGGCACAATCCTTACGTTACGAGCCTTCCTTTTATGCTGTCACTACACATGCTTCCCTGTTAACATTCAATTTCGTTATCCGTGTGTTAAGGTAGAATGCGCCTTGGGACAGATATTCCAACTTTTAAATATTTCTGGTGTACCACTAGACTGAAAGATTTGTCGCTCGAGGGCGCTCTCTACACTCCCTTCTTACGAGGAGACTAATTTTTTTTCAGACAAGTTGCTTTGTAATTTTGTTCAAACGCTTGACACATTCACAGTTGTGTAGATTTATTTTATTTGCCACTTTCTTGGAATAAATTTCTCTAAAAAAATAGAAGGAGGCTAGCGTAGAGAGTGTAGAGAGCGAAGGATCTTTCAGCCTAGCGTGCCACTTGTGGGGGTCATTTCTGAACTCATCATGGAGTAAATAAAGTCTTCACGGCCATATTTTTATGAAAATCGAAAATTGAATTTCCCCCATAGAGTGAATACAGGCATGGCGGTTATTTCGAATTTCGAATGTCGGGAAATAGGTTAATATGTTATCCTTGTACCAAATTTTGCATGGTAACCCCCTCTCTCGATTTTTATTCTTGATTTCGAAAGCAAATGGTTTTAAGTTCCTTACCGTAAGTTTGAGTAAAAGTTGAAGTCTTTAACTTTCGGGGAGCATGCTACCTTATCAACGTCGCAGTCACCACTAAATGCCGATTTTGCTTCGTTACTGACCAATTATCTTACAATTGTAGGTGGTCTTTATCGGTTACAACCTTTAACGCCCATCGGGGTCATCGTTATCCAGGACAGATTGTGATCGCCGTACAGGTTAAGCGCATCGTTTGATTATTTCAAAGATGGATAAGAGAAAAGAAAGGAGGAAGATAATGACGGGGAAAGATGTCCAGCAGATCAGCTCACTGCAGTCAATCTACATGGATGACAAAGACAGACGAACTAGACACACTAAAGTGTTAAAGAAAATGGAACAACTACAGATCGGAAAGGTAGCTGAGCATAAGAAGAAACAGAAGGAGAAAGAACAAAAACACAGGGAATCTGTTGAAAGACAAAAAAAGCAAATCCTGGAAATTCGAAAGAGATACGGAGAAGAGCAATATCAACGATATCTCAAACATTTCGTCCTGTGGGGAGGCAAGGATACGGTGTACGTCGATCGCCCTCTGAGGAGTGAGTTCGGACTCCCGGAGGAGGACCCCGACAAGGTTTCCCTCGCCAAGGCGACCAGAATCAAAAGAAAGGAAGAGAAACTACCGAAGATTGACGGGGAAAATTTACGAGATCGAAACGCGCACAAGTTTTACATGGTGCTCAACCCAAGTTACGGGTCGCATGTCACCGAGAGGGTGCTCATGGGAGATTTGACACTCGATGAAATCAAAGATGCAGCAAAGGTTGTAAATCACGACCGAGACCAAATGGATGCGAGGGGATTTATAGTATTAGATGAATATGGTGAGTTTTGCGGGCATGGCGATGATAATGTGTTCACCGTGCTTTTATTTCGAGAGAGGAAGTTTACTGAGAATAATACACAGACAGCGTCTATCCGTTAATTTGTCACCGAGTTTAGATTCAGCGTTACGGAAGTGAAAACTAGAAATGACGACAAATCATGAGATATCCATGAGGAACACAGGTTCAGCCCTCTCGACCGAAAAAATGAGCTGAACGAACGTTTTTTCTCCCGTATTTCCGGGAAAGTGAATTCACTACCTGATAAGAACTGCTTTCTGCAAAAACGTATTTATAAGAATATAGTTGATTTGAAGAAACAAAGGTCAGCGGTTAAAATATTATGTGCATACAAGACATGTATATTCAGACATCACGCAAAGTCGCCTATAAATATTGTCTCGATCCCCGATCGAGGTCGGGGAAATGGTGTACAATGACTACGCCCTTGTATAAAAAAGTAATCGCTTAATACCGCAGCCATTGCATTGTCAATTCGATCATACGCTCGAGGGCGCTGCAGTCGATCAATTCAAAACTGGCATCACGATTATATACCGTGGCCTACTTCCAAGAGAAAACTAAGCCAGGTAAACACGTCATTGACAACTCACACGATACTACTTGGATCTATTACACTCGAATTCGACATGGTTGTGAAAAATAGTTACATTTCGTCATGACTGCTAATTGCATTGTAAAATTTACTGTTCGTATTCTTTTACCCCTGCAGGAGGAGAAGCATCGGAGACTGACAGCAACGACGATGAAGAAGGCTATGGCAGCGGTAACGATGACGACAATTAAACCGTGCACGAAAAGCAGCAACATACGGTGGATGGCATGAACAACATTCTACACGCTATGTGACGTCATGTTGTCTATACAATGGTGTGCGTGTAATGAACAGTCGATTTGAACTTTGCATTGCACATAGCATTAAAAATGACCCAGGGACATCCTTTGACAGCATGAACTTTGAAATATTACTAAAATTATAATCGCAAAGGAAGTGAAACAGAACATCCGTTCTCATGTTTCGTTTACTCCGTGTCACATTAATATCATTTCTGGATTTGTGATCCTCTTAAATAAAGATGTAGCATCGGTACTGTTTGTCTATCTGAATCGAAACAATCAGACAACCCTCCCCCCAAAGATATGTCAGTAAATACATGGAAATTCCCTTGTTATTTCATTTCATGAGATAAATCGGACGCTGTCCAAAAACTGATCCTCTTGTACAAAACGGGGCAATCTGGATTGAGTCACGCTGGGCGTTCCGATGTCGATATTTTAGCGTGTCTATACTTGTACAGATGTCAGCATCATTAAGCTCAGACGTAGTATACGCTCTACCGGCGGGTGAAAATTGATCACTTCTTAATCCCATTGAACTCTCTTTGTTCCATGATATTATCTCAATATTATATTTCCCATCGAGATACAATATTTAATGCAATAAACAAATTTTGTGCCTGATAGATGTGATCTCAATGACTATTTCACATTAGTATCTCAAACATGATGCCCAATCTTTTGTCCTTGCTGAGGCCCAAAAGTTGACTGCAATATGGCGATGAGCCATTGATCTTTCCTGGCCGAAATTCCTGAAATTTCACATACACGCAATTGCAATGTTGGCACCGCGATTCAGCCAACCCGTATTCAAATAAAAGGGTCATGGTCTGGTACGTCTCAAATGTAAGTCGCGTGCATTGCATGGACAAAGTGTCCATGGCGTACATCAAGTATATTGTACATTTGCACAACCGTGAACTTGTTTGTGTTATATTCGAAACGGAGACTCTGCGGCGAAATGATCACGATGTCATACTCCATCGCAGATTCCGCAAGTGCTCTTCCACGCACAACCGACAGTATAACACATGTGCGCTATATTCAGTCAAGTAGCTTTACACACATCCACTGTGGTTTTCTGACCGCTTCCCCTGAAAGACCTACCTGTAATGATTAAGTTTGAAACAGCTACACATCACGAACACCATCTTTTAAAAATCAACCGAACTTGGAAACTGGGCTCACAAATTTTGCTTTCATCGAACATCATTGACATTAATTACATGGAAGAGGAGGTATAATAGTAAATATTTTTCAATAGAAGGTATACTTATTTCATTTTGCTGTGCTAATAGACATTTTCTCGGTGCTGTCCCAACGTTCTCTGGTATTCGCTCTCATGTGTGTGCTTATCGGCGCTGGTTTTGGTTTTGAGCCGCAACTTAATGATCAAAAATGAACCATGTATTTGGAAATGTGGTCGAATCACTCGGTGGGCGTTTTGTTGTGGATTTCCAAAGCCCCAACCTTCAGTAAGAGTGTAAAATAGGTCCAAAGTTAAATCGCCCAGCCTGCAAAACGTGTTCTTTGAGGTGCCGAAAAAAACTGCACAGATTATGAGTCTTTTTATGCGATACCCTGGGAAAGAAGGCCGTTAAAGGGTTCTTCGACGTCTACGAGTTGCAATGACAAGAAAGGGAATTCTGATGGACAAGTACAATGAATTATAGTTTAAACATGATAAATGATCTATTTCCCTATTCCTGGAAACTTGACAAATATGCCGTTCATACACAGGCCATTGAAACGGCTCTGAAACGGTTCTGGGCCAATACTGGCACAGAAAGTTATGTGTGGACACTCCGAAGTGGTTCTGAAGCGTTTCAGATTTGAGACGGTTTAGTCGGCCCGACCTGAGCCGTTGTAGGGATTAACTCTGTCCGCAAATCGCTGTGTGGACAGACCGAGCCGCTTCAGAGGCGTTTCAAACGCCCTCACGCGACAGGTATTTGTTACATATACAAATAACAACCAACATACAATATTCAGGTTGGTCATGGCTGCCGAACACAGCTCTATACATCTCGTGGAAATAACTGGTCAGACGACCGAATAGTGCTGCTCTGAGTCTCGGCAGACGAAGGCATTCAAAGAATGCTAAAGAGAACGTGTCGCGACAGCCTCGTGTACAAAAAAATTGCAGAAAAGGCTCTACAGAGAGGTTTAAACCGGACAGCAGATCAGTGCCACTGCAAGCTCAAGGCACTGAAGCTAAATACAAAGAAGTTGTCGACAGCAACAGACCATGAAGGCGCGACTTTGCACAATTTTTAAATATCGGATATTTACAATCTAGTATCGCAGTTTGACATATCGACGATTTCGGGACTAATTTCTATACTAGACGATACTAGAATGAACTGTGTTGTTCCATGGGAAGCCGCGTCTATGAAATTGCCGATATTTACCGGCGATTTGGGGACTCTAATCTCGATACTATGACAGAACCCCATGGACGATACTAGATTCATTCAAATCGCGCGTAAATATATCAGAGATTTCACCGTCTTACAGTTCTGGCCAAACCCGACTTCCAAGGACTGACTCTAGCTTCGATACTAGCGATACTAGAATCTGTCAAATCGCGCGTAAATATCCGATATATAACGGAGATTTCAACACCTTACAGTTCTGGACAAACCCGACTTCCAAGGACTTATTCCAGCTTCGATACTAGCGATACTAGAATCTGTCAAATCGCGCGTAAATATCCGATATATAACGGAGATTTCAACACCTTACAGTTCTGGACAAACCCGACTTCCAAGGACTGACTCTAGTTTCGATACTGGACGGTACTAGATTCATTCAAATCGCAGGTAAATATCCGATATATATCGGAGATTTCACCACCTCACAGTTCTGGCCAAACCCGACTTCCAAGGACTGACTCTAGCTTCGATACTAGACGATACTAGATTCATTCAAATCGCAAGTAAATATCCGATATAGGCCTACGGTATATCGGAGAATTCACCACCTTACAGTTCCTGTCAAACCCGACTACAAAGGACTGACTCTAGCTGTGATACTGGACGATACTGGATTCATTCTAATCGTGCGTAAATATCCGATATATCGGAGATTTCACCACCTTTCAGTTCTGGTCAAACCCGACTTCCAAGGACTGACTCCAGCTACGATACTAGACGATAGTATAGATAGGCCTACAGTAAAATCAAACAGTTTAATCAATTCAATGAATTATAGGAACATAATTTTCAGTGATTTTAATTCACTGTACTAATTTCACAATAAAACGAATCAGCGAGCTGATATGGATTTTTTGTTAATGTTGAATATTATTGAAAAAGAGAGCTAAATTTCAGTGTTCATGTTTGATAAAACCTCAAACTAACGACACCAAACGCCAGCCTGTACAACACCGGTGTGTACAAAGCACCGGCAGTCAATTGTAACACAGTACACATCGGTCGACCTGAAATTTGACACTGTGATCGACGTAGCGTTTCAAAAGTACGAAAAGTGAGACCAAGTAATTTTAGATTTGATCTAAAACCTCCCAAAACCAACAGACAAAGTCCTATACTCTTACGCAGAATATCGACTTTCTCTTCCGCGATGCACACAACCACGGCCCCTCCACAAAACGCGATGTCGATCGACTTGAATATTGACATCGTGATTGACCTTGGATAGACTAACATGGCGTTTCAAAGTATGAAAAATGAGGCTCAGTAACTTTGGACGCTTTAGATTTGATCAAAAACCTACCAAACCCATTAGACAAGGCCCTACTCTTACGCAGAAAACAAAGCTCTCAAGCGTCGACTTTCTCTTCCGCGTTTGAGCGAAACAAAAGTCGGCTTCATTCGGAAATGGTCGGCTATTCGCGGGCATAACGTAATTGTACGTTAGTCCAATTTTCGGCTTTACCCGATGTGAACGTCGGAATTTCGAATAATTCGGCCTGAGATCGGGCAAGTAAGGTTGACCTCGAGAGCGATTCCCAGTACAACACGTTCCCTGATCGCGGTACTACAGTGATAGAACAAGTTCACCGCGTAAATTGCTAGACTACATGATATAGTAACATCGGCACTTCTGACATATTATCTCCGGCTTGCAATGCCATCAAAAAAATCAAAATATTATTATCAAAACCAAAATTTCCGGGCCAGAGAGCGAAACAGTGCTGAAAAGTAGCCAGCCAAAATACGAAAGTAGCCGGTCAATTTGAAAATGAACACGCTGCAATCAGTTTTTGTTTTTAAAATACAAACTTATTTTACACTGACATTCAACAAAACTGGATAAAGTGCTGTTCAAGATACCTTGCCAATGTTATGCTGCCGCCGCCGCGACACGACGTCCCCACTCCAACCTCGGCTTCCTTCTTCACCTATAATTTTAATTTCTCCGCCTGGGCAAATTTCTACTGAAAATCCTGCGATACTAGATTCTGTCAAATCGCGCGTAAATATCCGATATACATATCAGAGATTTCACCACCTTAAAAGTTCTGGTTAAACCCGACTTCCAGGGACTGACTCTTGCTTTTATACTAGACGATACTAGATTCTGTCAAATCGCGCTAAATATCCGATATTTATCGGAGATTTCAGCCCTTTATAGATCTAGCTAAGCCAATCTAACTTCGATACTGTATAGTCTAGTAGCCGTATCGGATATCATATAAAAGTGCAATGCCGCGGTGTCCCCCAACAAACGGAGCGGCAAAGGCAGAATACCGATGCCTTTCTTCGAATAACTGTCTCAGATCCTCGGTAATCGGCCATCTGTCAATCCCAGTAGAAACGCCAACAGAATATACCTGTTAGCTATGCTAACATTATTCTGAAAAACAACACATTCGAATTTAACAACGAATTCTACAAAAAACATGTTGGTGCGCAATGGGATCGTCACCGTCACCCGAGATTGCCAATCGACATCACGTTTCACGAATTAGAACAGGAAATCATATGTGAACACACAACAAAAATATCACTATGGTGTAGATTCAGAGACGATATTTTCCTAATCTTCATTGGAACGGATCATGAACTCAACAAATTTATAACAGTAATTTAAAAGATGCATCCTTCTTTCAAATTTTCATATGAAAGTTCTTCACACGAAATAACATATCTTGACCTAGGCATTTACAAAGGTCAACGATACAACAACGAAAACATACTAGACACTAGAATGCACACAAAACCAGCAGATACATTCCAGTTCTTACACAGAAAATCATGTCATCCAAAATCAACCTTCAAGGGCCTAATCAAAGGCGAAATATTAAGGTACATGAGGACATGTAACAACGAAGAGGACTTTAACAACAAAGTCAAAACATTTAATGAAAAATTGCTACAACGAGGATATTCACAACAAGAAATATCGAACATCAATGCGGAAACAAATTACGCAACACGAAGAACACATTTAAATCACAAACAAACACACAGCAACAACACTAATAAAGTGATATTTTCTACCATCCGTAGTCCACATATCAAAACAAAAGACATCAAACAAGCACTCCTGAAGAACTAGGAAGAAATAGAAAAAGATCAAACGCTAAATAATTTATTCACGATGAAACTGATCATCGCATACAAAAGAAATCCAAACATTGGCGACAAGCTCATAAATGTACAAGTACACAATCTTACAGAAAGACCGAACAAAACGAAACACAATCAACTGACTCGAATATAAATATTCTAGCCTCCTTACTGGACGAACCAAACACTGACAATGATAAAGCCAAAACAGTGAAACAAAAATCCAAGGGAGAAAATATCAAAAGCGACTGAGGAAGAGACCACACTGGTTTAGAAACGTAGCATCAAAGGATCACACTGTCTTTCGACATCTAGATTACGGCTACGCCTTACCATGGCTTATATCTACACCAATAGCCAAAAGCACAAAATAAAACATGAACACAGAGAACGAAAAAATAGTGTAGGTGAAACGTGGAGCCGTTTTCCCTTTATTACAGTTCTGAACACATCAAACGCAAGGGCTAAATCGGTTAACGATTGCATTTGGTCTGCATTCAGATCATTAAAGCGACGATGACTCGGTTTTGACCACATATGCAGCAGGTAAAAAACAAAAGACAAGCAGTACGATGTCGTTCATTTCAGCCATCTTATTACCATGCCGTATGCTTGGTCATACACACCTTTTGAACTCGAGAGGGCGCATTAAGACGTCTTAAACACCAAAACAATGGCTTAATTTTGTGAGTATGGACGCAAGCAGACTCAAACTATTAATCCCCTGTGTTTACAAAGCACAAATAGTGTTGCAGAAGCGTTTCAATTTTTACCTGTCTGAACGTAGCCAAAGTTGTTTTCGCGAACTGAAGTTAAGGCGATAAAATCGATACTCAAATATCCTTTATACAGAGGCGACTTCCCAAGTTTTCCGACAACTCCCCATCCCCTCAGCGTAAAAACTTATTTGGGCTATATTGAAGCTACTGTCAGGACCTTTCTTTGCCAATTGAAGCAAAAAAAAAAAAAAAAAAAAAAAAAAAAAAAGAAAAGAAAGAAAGAAAGGTGAAATTTGCCTTCGACGTACATGTTACGTCATTGATACAAGCCCTTTAAGTCGTAAACGTGTCGCAACAGAATTTACGTCCGCTGGAAACGGAAGTGTGCATTTATGCTTTATTTTACAAACATAAATTCTTCAAGCGATTAAATCTATTTGTCGGATAGAAACTTTTTGGATCAAAACCCCTAACCCCTAACTTGCAGGACTAAGATTTTTACTATCCGACATCGATCTTTTGACGCCGCCCCTCCGAGTCACAGGTGGTGAAATGCGGTGATCTATAGACACCTTTAGTCTTTACACAGTTTACATACAGAGACACCGCAACATGTCGTCGTCACCGAGCATTTGTTTCAAATGGTTTGACAGTTTTGACATCGACATTCTTGCTGGTGTCAAATATCAGATCCCTTCGTTTCTGACTTTGCTCAAAGGGGCGCAAACGTGGCAAGTGACCCGGCCCGTACAGTATGATGATTCTGACAATGCAATGCCGGTCAGAAGAACCTGCAGAAACTATAACTCACTACTGCGCAGACTCAAAGGTTACGTGTTCAATCGCTAGGAAAACCTGACCGGGGCTGCCAAATTCCAAACAGGTTCGTATGAAATAGAAGAGACACAAGAGAAACTAGTAAAAATGATTTCATTTTTTAGAAATTCACCGACTTGAACCAAGTCTATGTCGGTCACAGACGAAAGCTGCTTTACTGATGTAGGTCAACATTTCTATTCGGATGGTTGGGTTGGGTGTCCTGAATGCTTGGTCAAGCAAACTAGATCCGAGCATCATAAACCGAGGAGAACTTATAAGTAATTGTCGCTCATTGATGTAGAAAATAGCTGAAAGCATATCATGAACCAACGATAAATCAATGAATTAGGTCGATTCTAGTTATGAAAGAAATTACATGTAAGTGTTGCACCCATCACACCTGACTTCCATGCGACTATGACGTCACTCAAATTAACACGTTGTGTTCCGCTTTGGAGACGGTAATGTGGATCAGAGTGTCTTGTCAAAGCTCCTTATATCCTGAACCAACACCTAAAGTGCCAGACACTTATACCATTCAACAAATTGACATACGCGCAATGAACCATTTTTCAACCGTCTATACTAGTGTAACAACCTGTGATTTGTAAGACCGCATTCCTCGCATTCCAAGTACACGTACATCGTTTGGTGTCACTCTGTTGCTGTTCTCGGATTGGCACCATCACTTAAAATTTCCGGTTGTTTTTGTTTTGCCTTTAGCATCGAGCTCTGTAATTCCCAAAGAGAACATCTGAATACTTAAGAGAGAGAGAGAGAGAGAGAGAGAGAGAGAGAGAGAGAGAGAGAGAGAGAGAGAGAGAGAGAGAGAGAGAGGGGGGTACCTGTCTATTTGTATTACTGACGTATAATTCATGTCAGCTTTTTACAAATTACATTTACAACAATTGTTTTTAAGTGAACGAGCTTTGGCTGAAATGTTTAACAAGATTAGACCTATATAGCTTTCTGCCGGCGAACCGTAAATTGATGAACTTAGCAACGCATTGTACAGTGCAATTATTTCATTATGATTACAGTGCAATGGAAATCACATGCTAAAATCTAAAATTCATTGGATTAAAACGGCTAAAATCATCATGCGTAAGGAATAAGTGAGGAAATAAATAGATGGATACACGGAATCTTTTGTCGGATTCTTCATTTTACGATTATGAAATCTGGGAATTTGGAACAGAAAAGACGCTTTCAGCTTGAAGCCAAACCAACCGACATTGAAGCGTATCGCTTCCCGAGTGCAGCTGCAGCTGTATCCGAATTAGGGCAATTTACTTTTTTTAGGAAAGGAATTAGGGCCTTGAGGTCTTCGGTTAATTCCAATTTCCATGAAGACCAACTCCCATGCATTGAATTAGGGCAAAACCACCTAGTATCTAAAAAGTGACGTTTGGGAAAATTTTGCCTTGCCCTAGATGGCGCAATGTACTTCAATACCTCCTCCGCTTCATATAGGCCTAATTATGCTGAAGAAGACACGAACAGCGACGAATCAAGAATTAGGCCAATGTGGTGCGTGATAAATGGCATAGGGTCTTGAATATATTAAGGCGAAGCATCATTTAATGACCGCAGTAACCACAAATGGTCAAATTTATCCATTTATCCTCGAAAATGTTTAATTTCACGTTTGGTCTTATATGATTCTGAAGACGTATTTTACAGATAAACAGATGCAACAAAGCCATCACTAGCTAGTTTGTGATAAGTCTGCCTGTTCAATACACTGCAACGTTTCTCCGCCACTGGTAATCCCACTGTGAGAACGACATCGAGACGCACTTCGGAGAAACGAGATCCATGCTGACATATACCGAATGGTGCTTTATAGGGGCCCATTGACATTTATTCTGTTACAAGTAATTGTCTTGATATTACCATCTTGGCCTACATGTTTTCAGATTAAGTAAAGGGAAAATTCTGAATAGAAATGAGGAAGTTAACTTAGAACAAAACACTAAAGATAATTTTTACGATATTATGTGAAATTTATCGTAATAAATATTACTGCTCGTAGGACTATTTTTTGCAATTGTGGTTATTAAAAGTGCTAGTGTTAAGCCTACGTTGACTCTACCAAGAATACATAAATTTAATTGAATGTAGGGCAACAACTCGACAGTTGGTTAAAGAGAAGTGATTATGATTCATTCGTAGACCAGTCTATTAAACGCACTGGATGAAGAGATTATCCGATTTCACAACGCCACAGGGTTTGATGCCAACATCCACTTTCATATGCAGATATCCAAAATCGAGAAGCCGAACAGCAATGCATCATGGTTCTCGTGACGTCACGAGCCTTCGTTGTGCATAGGAAGGCCATCAAAATGGCGGGTTAGTAGACGCTGTACAGAAAATTGTAGTGAGTTTGTACCGAAGAACGGATTTTTCCGCGATCTAACGTCTCTGCATTATTCTTCGTTTCAGAAAATACCATAAAATACTATTGTAATTACTGCCAAGAGGATATTAGCGGAATACGGGTGAAATGCGCCGAATGCACCGACTTCGACCTTTGTTTACAGGCAAGTCTGACCTCCATTTTACGTCACCTAATTACGTATGCAAACCGAAACCTACAATATACAAATGCATTTTACATTTTAAGATTTTGCATCCAAGTTTTTCGACAGACATGACCTCATTTTCGTTATTTCTTAATCTTTTAATTTCTAGTGTTTTTCTGGCGGTGCTGAGATGGGGATTCACAAACGAGGCCACCGATACCAATTAATAGTGAGTAAAATTTTAAAATCCACACTGAAATTACTCTAGCTGCAGAAATCGGCTGGGAATAACAGCGAGCAGAAACAAGGTTGTGTGGGTGATGCCATTTTGTGGAGGAGGGCACTTCGTGCCGTAGATCATGGGTTACAGTGTTCAATACCGCACAGCACTGTATGGTCTCCTCATTGGAATATACGAGTGTGTTGAAGGAGCAAGCTAGCTGTATTTGAATGCGGGAGTCGAGAGAGCGTTTTTTGGTGGGCGTTCGCTGTGAATCGCGAAGTATGCAACCGCCCAGTTATCTGAATACCAAGTTGCCCAAAAAGTTAGCTTGAACTTTAGAAACAGTGTCCCCGAAGAAATCTCATGATGTGTGGCTTAAAAGATTTCATAGGAGCTATTCGAGGGTGGGGAATGGGCGCATTTATGAATTATTGCTCTTTAATGAGTAATCGAGCTGTGTCCCTCCCCGGGTGAAAATAGTGTGTTCCCCACATGACCCATCTGGCTGTTACAGCAGACTATGATATGCATGATAAAGAGATGTTTTTGTAGGGGAGCACATTCGTTGTGTGATCATGTGTTCAAATATCAGTTGTATGGCTTCATTGTCTATATTCTAATGTAAGAATACAGGAAGCACAGTGTACAGTAGTGGTAGGAAATCGGAATGTATGCAATACAGTCTGTAGAAATGTTACCTATACACTGGCTCTCTAATTTTTAGAGGGTTTTTCAACCTATGGAGTGTTTTACACAAAATGCAACATACTTAATTTTGTCAGCTATATTCATAACAAAGGCAGTCGTGTAGGGATGGCATAACTGACTAATTAACAATGATAATTTTTTTTTGCAGTTCTAGTTTTAGTAAAAATTCAAATGACCACAAAGACATAAAGCTAGATTCATTGTCTGACGGTACTGTACTAATGATTTCAGGTGAACACTAGAGGAATTTTTAGACATATTTGCCTGTAAAATGACTTTCTGTAATTTCTTTTCTACTATTACAAAATTATGTGAAAAATGTACTATGTAACATATTGGTTTTACATGCCTAATATTGAAACTGCACAGCTGTACAAAATTTGAAGTTAGAGTGGCCATCAATGTTCTGATACACGGATTCAATGCAAATAAAGTATCTCTGTCGTAGAAGCTATCATGAGCAAAATTGAAACAGAAATATTTTGTCTCCTAACCAACATTAATAATAAATACATTGTACAGGCAGCTCCATATTTGATCTCCGGTGAATGGAAAAGTGCTCTTGACTGGTTTTCTTTGTGTGTGTGTTGGGGGTGGGGGTGGGGGTGGGGGAGGTAGACTAGAGAGTGAGGGGTGGAGGAATGATAGTCATAAGTATTGATTCACCCAGGCATTATGTGGCTATAACAGAAACTAATATTTGTCTTCTTGAAATTCTAACTTTAATACGACTAATATGGTCGAATAGTAAAGGCATAGTAGAAATTAACCATCACTAAAAGAATTGATGACATTTTCCAGATTAATTGGATTTGTAGAAATTATCCTTCGACTGGAATTTGTTTGTATTGTGTAAATTTTTAATATTCTCAGGAGTTGTCAGGGATAATATGGTTCTTTCCATCAGTTCTTTTGCATCATGAATAAAAAAATTCGCTCTGCTGTGCTGGGAATTTGTTAAATTTCGTATGACAAGATTAATGGTATGGTGTATCTTGCTGTAATGAGACCAAGTACTTGTAAGTTGTCCAACATCCCTTAGTATTGGTTATCACATTTGCCTTTTTCGGGCAAGATTCTCTGCAAGTTACTCCAGTATAGTTCCCCCGTTCAACCTACTTGTTTTCTTGCTTTGCTTTTGTCAATAACTTAGGCTATAAATCTCTGACGTTCCATACCTGTTACACATGTAAAGGTATTTACAACGCACTGTCCAAGCTACTTCATTGCAAGGGCTGTTTTTAAAAAAAAAAACACCTGAAAAAGCCATCTACCAGTGACACGAATGCATCGTGAAATATTCGTAACCAGCGTAAACAGATACCTCACCTCTGTAAATACCATGGTGACATGAATGGAGCAGTGGGCATGATTGATTGTGTCAATTTGTAGATAAGAATAATAGGATATGGCAAATATAGCCACGTAATTTATACTGGTGTAGTTCTTTCCCTTTTACTCAGCAGCTTACCACAAATAGATGTATCATAATTGAATATCCTACACACAATTTCCTAGGTACAAAATAGTTGTAATAATTTGAAAAACTGGATAACTTTGGAACCTCGGGCAATATACCGTAGGCTTGGTTAGACATGTTATAGACCCTAAAAAAGAGGTCTATGGTTTGCTGAATTGACAAGCAGTATCCCTACCAGAGAAGTACAGGCTTAAGTTTACATACTGCGTAGACACAGAGGATTTGTAACTGTATTTCTAGACAATGTGGCTCTAAAACGGTAAGGTGTGTTTGTAAACAAACATGCAGGAAGCAAGTTCTTTGTGTACTGACCTTGTAAACTGAAAGTTGTGTAAACATTGGAGATTTTAATAAGTGTGTGTTATGGTGGTTAACTTTTGTAGTAGTTTGCAGGGTTCAAGGCAGAAGAATGCCATATATTATAGGTGTGGGACCACTTCTTGACCTTTTGGTGTATTATGGTAACTTGATCTGAAATGCAAAAATCTATAATAATTAATATAAAATAATTAAGAATAAACGTTTGCTCATTTATAACAGGTAATAACTAAACAGAACTGTGAGAGTGAAGATAGGCATTTTTGTTGTTCAGTGTTCGCTGTACTTCATATATTTTTACAAGCAAGTTTACAACCCTGAACTGTTAGGGTTTGGTGCTGGTTTTGTATTCAGTTGTCAGGGGTAACACACTGAAGGACACCCTACTCAGTGGAAGCCATTAAATGGACAAACTGCCTCCGAAGTCTGATTGTAGATGATTATAATGGTTACGCAGGCAAACCACAGAGGATTGCCAATTTGCTAACTTCTATAAAAGCATTTCTCACAGTTGGACCAGTATTGATTAACAGGTTATTTTTAGTTTCCTAGGTCAGGAACAGTATTTCTTTGTTTCCTAGTAAGCTTGTCTTTTGATTGGTATGCTTGTTTGCTATACATCAAAATATAATACTTTTTTCTGATGAACATTTTTTCCCAGATGAAATTAGTCAATGAGTTGTCAGACACTGCAATCCTGGGATGGATTTATTGTTAATGCCATGCATACTTTGATATTGCCAGGATAATGGGAACTTTTCCATATATAGTGGAAATTGGAAAGCAAATGAAGAACTGTTAATGCTAGATGGTATAGAGCAATATGGATTTGGAAGCTGGTGAGTTAGTCATTACTGAACTTACTGTGTAGAATTATTGGTTGGATTTATCATTTCAAAATGTGGAAATTACGTAAAAATCTCATTTAATTTTGGCTACCAAATTGCCATGGTATTTGCAAACATCGGGAAAGTTGAACTATATCTTTTGTCTGTATGAGTTGTGTGATCAGAAATGCAGAGCAAATATTAATAATTTCCGATGGTTTCAGTGTGTAGCTGTGATCATAATTTAAAAGTCATGTAGTCCACCGTAACACCTGTGAAAATGTTGTCAGACATCACTGACAAAGTATCTGTTAATTGATTGTCCTGTCTTTGCAGGGAAGAAATATCAGACAATGTCCAAACCAAAACACCGGCAGAAGTCATGGAACACTATGAACTTATGTATCTTATAGGCAATATTGGAAAAAGTAAGTGATCTGCCACCATCAGCTGAATTATTTGCCATAGATAATTCTGCAAGAGTTGTGACATATAATGTAGTATGTATTGGTATTGATACCACAACACTCACTGCCCTGTTGATGACCTTAAAGATGTGTTATCTGTGTTATGCCATGCCTTTGAGAGGTTCACTTTATCAGTTTTACAGATAAAGATATTTCTGCCATCACTGACCATCATTCTGTTACACAGCTGTGCGGTGGCCAAAATTTCCCACAACACAAGATCTGAAAAGGGACACATAGCTGTAATTTAGATGATGTTCTCATCATTTTTGTTCAGAAAACAACTACATTTTCATCCTTTGATTTCTGAAGTGTGTTAAAATACAGATCATTAGCCTTGTAAAGCCAGGGAATCATGTGCAATACGAGATATTTATATTGTTGATAAATGAATTTTAGTCCAGATTAACATTCATTTGTCAACAGTAACATTTTCATTAAAGACAAATAGACTGTGTTGAAAAGTTGAACCTTAGGTCGGACATTTTGACATGATTCGGGAATAGAACAGGCAACTGACTTTTATGAACATAAAAAAAATAATTGAAAAAACATCAAAAGTTAAAGTTTGTGGACCTTTATTTACCTGATTTTACTTCATTGTACAAGACAAATAACTTGCATTATTCTTGTAACGATTTTTCTCTTCCTGTTTCACAGTAACTCTTCCATCCAACTTTTCTACCAAGGTTATTGACCACACAACTCCAACAGATGGTAAGTTCATATGTTGCAAGTTTCTCATCTATTCCCTGTGGAGCAGATTCCCCAGATACATTCTCTTAATCTTCTATTGTGTCTGTCTATTATAAATACAGCCGCCCAATATAAGATTCCACTAAGAAGGGTTTGGCAACTGATAAGACAGCCATGTCAGCATTTTCAAAGACAAATATACGATATTATATAGTATTTTTGTCAATATCATTCAGTTGGCTGTTTGCAGTACAAGTTACAGCCCTTATTTCAGTCAACAGTACCTAGCAGCCTCACCTGGCCAGGTATCATCACTGGGGGTGCGCAACAAAAAGACTTTACCGCCAACAAAGGGCTGTGAAAGATTACTGTTTGCAAGCAACATTTGAAGTGACTTCATTTCATTTTGGAAACATTGTAGAAGACCCATGTACCTTGTGATCAATTAAAGTGTGTGTGTCTCAGAATGTTACGGTTAGGATAAAACTGACTGAAGTTGACATATCTTCCCTTGCTGCATTGTCACTGGCTGTCATGAAGCAATAGAATGGTTGTAGGAATTATTAGATAGCTTTCTTTGGGCAAAGCATATAAATCTTTGACTGTCGCGTAAAATTTTCAAGAATACAACTTACAACGATGAGAGCAAATTATTTAATAATTTCCTGTACATTTATGTGAAACCGGTCCCATTGCCCAGATTTCAGAAGAAGAGGAATTTTCTAGTATTGTATCTTCACTGCTAATCCATCGTTGCTGTCCATTCTTTGCAGGCCCGCTATCGCCGTCATTAACAACTCCATTTACACCAGTAGAAATGAGCCTAGTTGAGCAGCAGGAATTGGGCTACATGCCCTTCCGAGATGACTTTGAAAGGGTACGTCTGTCAGGCATTTTACTAGACCTTTTTGCTACAAAGAGATGGCCAAAGAGTGGATGAGCTAGGTATTTACTGAAGCTATACAGTTTTGCTAGATGAATCTATTGAGTTAAGGTTACATGTATTCCTACTGGGATTTCTACCCAAGGACATATTCCATACTGCTTTGATTATTGAGAACTGTGTTTAGGCAAAACGCCAAGACTCAGAAGAAGGCAGTTAGGATGCTATTGAAGGATCCTAGACAAAGATGACTCAAAAAAATTGGGTGAGTTAGGTATTTACACACAGTATGGAAAGTGTAATCATAATTTCCCAAGGCTGTATGCCAAACTGAGTTGTCAAGCTGACAATGTGTGAGTATAGAATGATTGTTAGTACAACATAGAGTGCTTCATGGCACATGCAAAAACATCTGCAAACATCAAGAGCAACATATTTTTCATTGTGTCAGCATTTAGGTCTAGACTGTACTAAAAGAGGTGTTTTCATTCAAAAATATAGTTCTGACGGGCCTTATTTGCAATATCAAAAACCACTTACTGTACTTATTTTTAGAAATTGATAGTCTGATAAACATATGTTTCACAAACTTGTGTTGAAGCTAACCTAACTTCTCTGAAAAAAATCTGACTGTGTAATTTTTGAATTTTGTGTTCTTGTCGTTGCAGGAGTATGACAATGATGCTGAGACTTTAGTTAGTAATTTGACAGTAGATTTGAATGATGAAGACATAGACATAGGTAAGTGAATATTCGAATGTGCATTGCTTGGTTTGCACTTGACCTTGTACACAGGTAGCCTACAGGTTAACATGTCCATTTGATTCAGCTGTTACTTAAAAACAGATGTAGTCCAACCAACTGCATTAAAGTCATGTATAAGAGACATACTTAAATTGTAGTTGTATCATACCAGTATATCGATGGCGCAACTACAGCAATCTGATTGGTCGAGACGGGAAAAGAACAGTGGTATATTCGCGATATGCCACGGCTGGCGCACGCGTTAGATCTTGGCAAGAACACAAACCTTCTTTTGACATTCCATGCCAGAATTTCAATATACTGTCGTGATACAGTAGCAATAAATCCCACCCAGCAAAGGTATACCACTTGATTTTGACCAGTTTAATTCATATATGCACTTGCTATCGCTCGTGCATATAGGTCATAAACTGGTCAAAATCTTGTGGTATACCATCGCTGGGTGTGCTTTATTGCCTAATAAGGTAAACTTGGAAGTCATATAATGACTTCTTTGCCTGGTTCAGCTGTTAGTAGCTGTGATGTTATACTTCACAACCAAACAGTAGAGACACTTTCAACGTGCAACCATAGACAGTCTAGAAACTATGGTACAACTGGTATTACAAGTGTAGGTTGCAGTCAAGTCATATAAAATACAAAAAAATATAAAAATGACTAACGTTATTGTCATATGATCAAATTGATTTCAGATCTGTAAATGACTAATGAACATTGTGAAACTCTTGTAAAAATAAATGTTTTTTTGTCTGTTTTTGTTTTTTTTAGCACTGAAACTAGCACATGTTGACATGTTTACCAGAAAATTAATGGAAAGGGAGAGGCGGAAACGGATAGCCAGGGAATATGGTTTGATTCAAGCAGCAACAACTACAGGCAGTAAAAAAATGCAAAGTGAGTTTTGAAATGTCAGATTTGTATTTTCATAAAAATATCTCCACAAGATATTCTAACCTTCCAAATACTCGCAGTTTCAATTCATATGCTTTTGCAGCTATTTGGCAGCTAATTTGTTCTTAAGAAGCAGTTGCCATATTTAACTTCTCGTCAATACTCATGACTTCAATTCACGTAGTCAAATTCAACATTCAAATCTTTCAATCTGAAACATGTGCAGACTTTTGTCACCAGTTTGTCAAATATTGTGATGGTGAGTGCGTTGGATGTAATATGGATCATCAGAGAAACTAGCCTTTGCTGCACAACTAACGGTTGATGGGTACATCAAAGGTTTACGAAGTTTGACAGGAAACACTATGAGTGCCAATTTCTCTCGTATCATCATATCATACATGTATAGACCTTCTCCCGTTAATGTTTAATTACTGTAAACTTGTCTGCATATTGACCTGTTGGCATGACAACGTGCAGGTCGCTGATGTCCATTGTGATGCATAGTAATGTAGTCATTATAAAACCACACTGTTCTTTCACTTACAGCTAAAAAGAGATATTCCAAAGATGAGAGGGAATTCCGAGAAAAAATCCGACCTTTCGCACAGTTTCTTACGTCAAACGAGCAAGATCAGTTGTTTGAAAATTTACAGCGTAAGTGCTCACACTGCGGTTATCATGACGATTCTGTGATTGTTCAAGATGTGTCAGATGTGTCCAAAGTAACAACAATAGCACATGCTCATACACATAGGGTGTGTTTGTCACTAAAAGACAGTTCAGGGTGTTCAGACTATTAAAAATTGATTGTTGCCCTTCAAAAGGATAAAACAGTTCACTCTGTATCACACCATGCTGTATGATGAGTAATTATAGATACATGTGAGCAGTCGCTTTAAATCTATCATGTACTGTAATCAGATTGTTACACTTTTTTTTGGAACACTTTGAGTCAGATGTGTTGAATACTTCTCGTTTCCCCAGGTGAAAAACAACTCAGAGTAAGGATCAAAGAACTCATGAGATACAGGCGGCATGGAATCACTAAGATGGAAGGTAACTCTATATGATTTTTCATAATTGAAGCTGATATAATATGACCTTTTTGAGTCAGTATGTCAGTGTCAATTTTAGACAAAGGGCTGTACAAGGGTACCTCAGAATTTAAAAAAGAAAGGGGCTGAAATCTCGGAATGTGAAATATGGAGACAGATTTAGTAACATGAAAAAAGTAGCTTTGCTAGTTTGTATAAGTGAAAGGAGTTTGCACAATATGCCAACAACCTCAGCCAGGACACGCTCTAGAAAGAGGGATTTGATTGTTAAAGAGGGATTTGATTGTTAACACTTTCACTGCGTAATTAATTTTTATACGTGCATTCCTGTGCGTAGTTTTCTATGGAAATACGGCCTTATAAATATTGATTTACATGCATAAGCTGTATCTTTGTAATTACAAGAGTATTCGGGACAATTTTTTCAGTGAGTATTGCAATATGACAGAGCATCATAAAATGAACAAAATGTCATGTGACACACCTAGAAGGTCACGTGATCACCGCGGTCATATTGGATTTTAAACAAAAAAATAAAAAAATGTTGCATTTTTTGTTATTTCAATATATAAATGTATTTTTTTTCAGTGCAACACTTTAAAAATTACTACTTACATTTTATTAACTCAAATTCAGTAGGGGAAACACATACTCTAAAAGATTTCCCACATGAATGAGGTTAATATGCATATTTATTACAAGTTCATCTTCGAACAACATGTATCATCTGACATTCAAAAGAGAGCTATATTTTATACAAGCTTATATACTGGTAGATAGTCCGATGTGTAATTGTCATTGATGGATTGATATCGTACAACATCCACAGGATACACCATCAACGTTTGTGACGTCGTTCACAGACCTTTTGTCGCACTTTTCTCTCATCATGCTCAGCTTGCCTACCTTCCTGTCTTGCTTGCAATGTCTGTCTTTGCTCAACTGGTTTGGGAACATATTCAAGTTCGGTAATAAAGTTGTAATTTGAAATTTGACTTCCGCTATCTCCGTCGAGTTCAGTTTCACGATCACTGACAATTCCACTATCACTGTCTAGAAAAACATGCTAAAGGGCTTAGTCGGTGTTAAACTGTGCCCGCGTCGCCATTTTTAAATATCTCCTGACAGAAAACAACAACTGATCACACGATCCTTACAAATTACGGCGGCGAAATGAGCGAGGAATGGCGGCATTTGTTTACAAATTTGGCGCGCATGCTCATTTAGATTTGACCTCTACCTCGTACGCTTAGCTAGGCTTGAGGAAATAGTCAACAAACATGATTTAGATCAGACAAAGCCAACGTATATCGAACGCATATAAACGCGTACGTTCTTGGCGCGTTACGCGCCTCCCGCAGTCTGGCCGTTGGCGCAGAATGCGCCTCCCGCGGTGAAAGTGTTAAAGAATCAAAACTGACAGTGTGTTGGATAGGAAGAGATACAACTTGTTCATGTAAATTAAGTGTGTTCCATGTTGAAATGATACAAGATACATTGTGAGCAATGGTTGTGAACTCTTGCAGAATTAAATTTTGCACTTTGTAAAGTTAATGAATTGTGCTAGATCAGTCGAACAAGAATGGAAATGATGATCAATAGTATCTGAAATGAAATTTATACATCAAGTCAGGGTGAATGAAGCACATAGCCCTCGCCTTTGAGCAAATAGCTGGCTAAAGCGCCCCCAAGTGGCAAAAGTCTAAAATCTTTTACTCTCTCGGGAACTCAAAAATTCTGTTTTTGTGTACAGCAGTTTTGCTGATGTTTAGCATTATCAATTGTATTGTAAGCTGCATTTTCATCCTTCAGTGAGAGTCTCACCATACCTAGATTAGAACTTTACTGCTTGTTGTAAAGTGTTTTTTTTATTTTAACTTCCGAACATAATGAGGCCTTTTGGCTAATGTTGCCCTTTTCAGGTCAGGCCATTCAAAAGTTCAGTTTCTGTACATCTGCAAAACACTGCTTTCTCTCTTTTGTATGGTAATGACCTTGTCCTTAGTTTTAATAATATTTCTAGACATAAACCATATGACAGTTTTGAATCTGAGTTGCCCACTCTATGACTGCCTTGCTAGAGAGTTGTGTGTGTGTATATACAGTGATTAGAAAAGGGAGTGCAGTTGCAAGTCCTTGGTATTGTGTAAAGCCCTTGTTTGCAGTAATGACCCAGTAGTGAATCAGTGGTGCTTCAATGTCTCACTGAATGTTCGGTCTTTCCCCAGAATGTGCAGAGTTTGAATCTGCAAGACACAAACGAGAAAAGAGGAAAGAGAACAAAAAGAAGATGGCGTCGTCAGGCAGCAAGCGAGGGTGAGTTGATCCGGAATATGTAAGAAAATTATTTAACTGATCTCTAAGTTTCAGTCAATATGTTCGGCAGTGAGACAGTTTTTACAATCAATGTTGCAAATCTTTTAAATACAAAGTATATTTACTTCATAAACTATAATTTATGTGGCTCACATTCAGTGTGTGTGTATATAACAACGAGAGCTTATATGATAAGTCTGTGGCATCTGTATGTATGTGTGTATTTGTGCGTGTGTGTCCTCAAAATATGATTGTATAGCCACTATCATTTACATATGAGAGATCTTATAGATTCAATGTATATTTACATGGAGGCTTGTAATATACAATATTTATACCAAGTGTGATGAAATAAATTATACTAAGTAGGGAATTCATTATCACAAATAACAGTCAAAGGTAACTCGTAAGTTTTGATAGTTGGCCAGTTTTAGTTGAGATTTGTAGATTATGAAAAAGATTTTACAAAGTAGTTATAGTTTTCCATACCTTTTGATTGGTAGGGTAAAGGAGGAGAAGATAAGAGAAGAAAAAGGTGAGTAGAATGATGTGAAAGAGATGAGCTATTACAATTCAGTCAACATCAGAGAGGTCGAAAAGAGTGGCCGTGTGTCACTGCTATAGAGAGAGATTGTCTTGATTCAGCGAGTCTTCTGTGGACTAAATTTCTCAGTTTTAGCCCTTTCAAAATTATGGCTTTGAGATCACTAATGTGAATGAAATACAGATTGAATGAAAGATTAGCCCCAGTGATGAAAAATATATTAACGTGCAAAAGTAACGTATCCTTCAGTTATCATTTGTGCTGTTCAGTTTCGTGAGATAGTTAAAATGTTTTATTTATATTCATCACTTCCTTTTACATGTTAAAAAATTATATTTTCATTCATTGCCTTATCAAAAATTTGTTGTGCTTATGGTGTTTATTACGGTATTTCAGTTACATTGAAATTGTTTGTGATCACCTGTCTTGTACTATAGGTGAGAAAAATCGCCCTCCCTGACTAAAATATGGCTGCCATGACATGCTTATATTGTGTAGCGCCCTCTTGAGGCAGAGTTAATGGAGTGAAAGATAACAAATGCTAGTGGTAGCAATTCTGACATTTTACAGTTGTGCATTATTTATTTTATCAACACTGATATATTGTGTTTCAATAATGACATTTATTGGGGTGGAAGTGTTACCATCTCCTTTGGGATTTAATTACATCGTAGTACAATCTGTAATGATACTTGTATATTGAGAAAATATGTCAAAATATTTTTACGACAATATGCAATCTGCTTTTGTTTCAGTCAATGACCTGAATGATTTTCAGGACATGAAGTACTCACAGGGTTTCAATTATTTATCTGAAAAAGAGAAAAAAGTAAGTGACACAAACTTTGAATTTTCTATTCCTGTGGGGATCTCTGTATAGCGGTAACTCCAATGCCTGTATTGAATGAATGTGTAACTATTCAGTGTGGCAAAACTACAATATCTTTGTCGCAAACACAACCATGTAGTTTGTGTATCTCAAAAATATTTATATGTTTTCAGTTCTTAATGACAATGGTCATGTAGGGAAAATCTGATCGTATGGTGCATACTGCAAGCTCATTTGAATATCTTAATAATGGATGGAGTTTGAGTTACTGCTACATAGGCAATTAGGCCAGCTATGCAAGCATTAAACCATGTGTACATACTTCACTGTGTCTGATAATTGTTGTCTTGAGAGAAATTAAAAAGAGATGGCATTTGGAGATCGAGAAGATGCTATCAAATTAGAGATACCAGAATAAGATGGGTTGAAATGTGTAAATGCAATTGACTCCTACTCCTATAGACATTGAACGTAAGAAATGTGGCTTTACAAGATTGTAAATGGTTGTACAAGAGCTTGCTCACTCCTTGAAAGTCCTATAGTCTCAAACGCTTCCTTGAAAGTTCCAAGAAAAGAGTAATTCCGCTTGAAAGTCCTGGTGAAGTGAGAAACTGTCAAAACTGTCAGATAAAATTTACGTGCAGTGGATATTCATGGAAGTTACTGTTACTGCTCCTTTGCCTCATAAACAGCCTTCAAAAATGATTTTCCGCACTTCAAAATACTCATGGAAAGTTGTCAAAGACTCCTTTTAAAGTTCTTAAATGTTCAGGTACTTGAAGTAAATACAATGTAGACCCCAACATGGCTAAATACTTAAACAGAAACAGCTTAATTGCCATCTGATTAAATTGTTCTAATATTTCTCCACGCTGCTTGAATTAATTCCTGTAACAGGACAGTGACTTTAGTGCATGCTGTCTGATTGAATTGATAAAATCCAATGCATACAGGTTTCATGCAAGTAAGATCTACGTGTCCTTGTTTCATAGAAATGCTGTAGCATTCTTCGAAATAAATAGGAGCATACGTTTAATTTCCCCTTTGTGTGGTATACTAACTGGCCTTGGTTGCTATACAGTGCCTCCCAGATGGAGAAAAAAACTATTTTAGTTGCTGATCGTGACTTGTACTCAGGTGTGTGGCTCTTTTCAGCTGAGTTTGTGTATGTGAGAATATGCCTTTTGGCGATCACGTTTTGATACCAGCGGCTGTTGTTCGGTTCTGTAAAAGAAACAAGAGGTAAGATAAATTACTGTTTTATTGAGCCATGTATAGTAAAAATTATTATTTTATTACATCTCTATAATATGTAAGAAATATTTTGTGACTTTGTTAAGGTAGAACTCACCTCGGGGACAGACATTCGGACTCTCAAACTTTTACAATTCTCTTCTGATATACCACATGTGGGGGTTCATTTTAAAGCTCTTGGTGAAAGAAAACTTTTCACTGGCATAGTTTTTCGAAATTCGAAGAAAAATTTTTTCTCCATAGAGTTAACACAGGGATGGCGGCCATTTTGAATTTCTAATATTGGTAAATCTTGGGTAATTTGTTTCTCTAGTACCAAAATTTGCATGGTGACCCCCTATTTTTATTCTTGATTTTGAAAGAGAATGATTGAAAGATCCCTTGAGGAAAGTTAGAGCAAAAGTTTAAGTCTTTTACTTTTGAGGTGCATATTACCTTAAGATGCAGTTCGTCCCATTTTTGTTCAGTTTCATGAGATTAATTAATAATTCATGTATGGATACACTACAGTATAGTTGCTATGACTATGACTATTATTGCCAACTACATGTGTTTACCAGGGAATTTTGTTTTCATCAGTTTGGTGTTCAATACCCTCTGAACAGCCTAGCGTATCAAGCAGAATGAATAGTATCTCAAAAACCATGAGAAAAAATACTTGAAAACCAGCTGCAGTGCAAGTTTTCAGCTGGGATGGGGATTATTTTGGAATTGCTTATCAGCGCAGAAAACTTGTTGGTTCCACAGTACATGTTTGCAGTTTGTACTTTGCATATTGATTCATATCATGGGAGTTATGCAGAATAGGACCATAACATGATTAAAATAGTCTGTGATATGTACCTTTCATAGAGTTGTACACTGCAACACTATTTGTAGATATGATGACTATTGATCATCTACTAAGCCGATATACTAGTAATTGCTGTATTTTTTAGAATTTGATCCAAAAAAGTACGATGTGTGAATGATATTAACTGCTAAGTAATTTGTACAACGGACACGTAATCTTACTCTTCACACACATTCCAACTTGCTTCCAGCCAGTTGCATGGATAGTTTCAGGTTTCAATAATCCCACAATGTGTAGACTCCTTGTAGAACACTCATACCTTACTTGCCTGTTTTATCATAGATGCAAATCCTTGGCCCATGCTGTTCCCAGCATTGATAATCCATCGCATTGAATCCTAGGCTGTCAGTTCAATCTTAATCATGACCTTCCACTTGAATCTTTTTCCACTATCATATCAAAATATCATAGTAATGGTCAATGTTGCACTGACCCATGTCTCTGATGTGCACATTCATTGCCAATATACCTGATTGCAGATATAAATCACCAGCTGTCCCGTTTGATTTACATCACAATTTTCACATCTATCAAAATTTTGCTCAACATTATGGTTTTATTGGTACCAAATTGCACGCTACTACAATTAACATTGTCAGGACTAACATTGTTTCTACGTATGTGGTGTTTCAGCCGATGAGCAAAGGACATTTGACCTCAAAACAGATGAAGTGTCAATATATTTCACTTACTTGTGTTTTCCCTAAAAAGTAATTGTAAGTTTGTGTATGGATTTGGGACAGCAATCCAAAATTACAAGGAAACTCAAGGACATTTGCAAAATTTATTGAAATTTTGGGAAAAAGAAGCAAACTCAAAGATGGTTTTCGAGAATTTATTGAAATTTACTGAAAGATTTTAGGAGTCACTTCACTGAAATGTGGCATTACTGAAAAGTCATGAAAATTAATTTTTATGATGAATTTACAGTGTGCCTTTTGATTGCGTCAAGTAGAAGTCTTTGTCAAACTACTGTGACTTAATATTCTTTTTTTTTCTTTCGTAGGAAGCCTTTGTACCCATGGAAAATAATTTGCTGACTTTTCACACCAGGCAGAATACTATTTTGTCCAAGCTATAGTTAGTCTCTCAAACTTCAGGAGGCATAAGTTGATGATGTGGATAGACTAGACTTTCTTGATCTTTTATGAAGATATTTGTATTGCAGTTGATCGGTGCAAAAATGTATGTGAAGAATCGTCATTATTTTGTAAAAAAGGGAGATTTACAATAAAAACAAATTTTCAGAAAAACTGATGTGTTTGAATTTTTTATAAAATGTAAAGTTTTTTTTACAATTTTGCATTGTAATGCAATAATTTCTAATGAAATTTCATTGTTGTTTTTTTCCAACAATACATCTGTTGTTGATTTGTTACTTACACGTAGCAGAGGTAGCCATATGGTATTACCCATCATGTGTTTTTATCCAAAATTTTGTTGAAAAGGGAAGTAATTGGTGAATTTCAAATTGAACCATCTTCGTAGATTGGTCTGTAAAGTGTGACATTCAGGGCATTTTAATGACATTTGATATAATTACATCCAGAAATTAAGAAATAGGGAGAGAGAATTATTGTTTCATACGATACATTCTGCTAATGTCAGTCTGTAAGCTACGTTTATTTTCAGTAAATGATCACATGTGAATATTAACTTTAGCAAACTTGTTACAAGGAAAGAGGCAGGAAAGCTTTCCATTGAGGATGTTGTGGATAGTTATGAAAGACTTTGAAATCTTTAAAGCAATATAATTAGTTGAATTGCAAAGCCAAGAAAGAAATAACAAGTTGGAGAGAAAGTTGTCATTTATGCTCTCGTTGCTGTCAACGACCTTTTTGTATCCTGACTCAGTGTTTTCTAGGTTGTTTACAGAATGTCTAATGAGATGGAAAAAACCCTCCGTCATTCACAAAGTACATAGTTGCTGTGATATAGTTGTTAAATGTGTTGAATACACATGTGAAATCATTAGAGTTATCCTGATCAGGATTTGTCACCGTTAGGGGATATGTCTGTGGTCTTAGCTGTAAAGCTTAATAGAATGATAGTGACGCGTGTAACGCCCACGTTCAGTCTGATCAGTAAATGTGATAATCTGCAGTTGGTGATATTTCTCGGAGCAGAGCTTTCCGTTAGAGCCCCAATTACACAAAACTACCGGTAATATCAAAGGATGACAGATATCTGTGTGCTGCTGGCTGTTCCTCTGTGACTGTTTAATCACTTAAATGCTGCATCATTAACTCGGCTGTAGCCAGATATCAGAGTAAATCTGGCACCAGTTGTTCAAACTTTCATCACATGTTTCAGAAGAGGTCGCTGACTGCCGTAGTATTGTGAAAAGCTTGTAGAATCATGTCTTACTTAAAAACCTAGCCTATACCCTAGCATACTGGTGCTCAGATCTTAGGCATACACAGGTTATGTTAAAGTTGGGAAGATTGGTTAAAAAATGAGATGGCCTGACAGTTTATAATTTTGTGTTATTATTTATGATTATTTCTCTTTTATGGTGTATTTATAGCAAGACTTTGATTAATCACCGTTTCCGCTTTTTGTATAATGATCATATAGACTTAAATGATGGTAACACCACCCATACAATGCCGTGATAATATGTTAAATTTCAATTCATTGGTGAAAAGAAGTCAATCTTGAGCTAAGGTTAGCTTTTGACGTAGAGCTTTCCTTTCACTAGACCCACGCCTGACTGCATTTAATGATGGCTGTTTGCTAATGGTGATGTTACAGTTTAGTTTTTGATTTTTATTTTGCTATGCAATCATTCAGAAAACTTCTTTACCCCCATTATTTCATTGTGGATGGTTCAAGGCTTTCTAGGGTGGTGTCGAATTTTAACAAAACATTTCATGTACATGTAGCATATGTGCAGCATTGGTGAGCAGCTTCTTGGCGTCTTTGTGGCTGTTGTGCTGTCTGCCGCATGTGCAACATTTTGAAGATGCATGATTGCCTTGTAATGTGATAACTATTATAACTACTTGCTTTTACCTCATATATTCAGAATATGAAGTGAATGGAGTACCATTACTAAAGTCTGTACCTGAGATCATATCATGGGTGATACATAACTATCACTATGTTTTAAGTAGTGTGTACAGGCAGAGGCAACAATCAGCTTAGAAGCACAAAGTGTGCATGTCAAAAGGACTAAGATTGACAACATCATATGTGTAACTTAGGAACTGTATTGTTATAATGATTATCATTTGTGTCAAGGATTTTCTGTAAGGAAATAGAAATTAAGAAGAATACTTAGCTTGTGTTGTTTTTTTTTCCAGCTATGCAAGTCCATGGGTATGAAGCCAGCCCGATATGTTACTATCAAGACAATAGTAATCAAAGTAAGTGACAAGTTACAATCTCATTATCACATTTAAAGAGTTTAGGATTTTCCCGTATGGATTTCCCATCAATTGAGAACACTCATAGCAGCATTTGTGAAGAGTGTGGGGGACATGTAATTTGTGCAGTATCCACAATGCTTTAAAACAAAATTTGTGATTTGGTTGTTTTGATTTTCATGAAAATAAGTTTCAAAGAACTGGATAACTAAATTGAAGAATATAACTCTCATCTTAATTGTGGAATTGTTGTGAGTTGACATTTTTTTAGTACTCAATGTCATTGTAATTCACACATAGATATCCCTACATGTTTCAGAGAAATAATTTGAAATTATACTGTGATCATTTGGGGCAAATATACCATTGTTGTAAGTTTACACTCATTGATGGTTTCCTTTAGGAATGCTTTTGCCAAAATTCTGTTTAAAAAGCATGCACAGATGATGTTGAAATTCTGTCGTCCCCAAATAATGATGATTGCACAATCTTAATACAGAGTTGAACTTGACTTGAACTGTTTCTCTGCTCATTAAACGGTCGAGAGCTGTCTAGTAACATTAGTCTCACAGATTTCATTCAGAAGTTATTTAGACTACGTATATTTCAAAATGTTGAATTTACCAAATGAATGTACTCATGTATGGGAAAAGTGTTAGTTAATCAGTATAGCTTGAGGATATTATCAAGCAATATTGACTCATTGTCGGGGCTGAAATCATGTGCTTTATAAAATTGCCCATGGTTAGTAACACATTTTATATTAAAATATTAAATGAAAGAATTTATGTGGAGGAAATTTCAGCCAAAAACTCCACCAAGTATATGAAATGTGAAATCCACGGAATTCTATTTACCAACCAGAGAGAAATAAATCTCATGTATGCCCTGTTGAGTATGTGATATTGTCATATGTAGGCCCTGTTGAGTATGTGATATTATCTGTCTTTCCAGGATCACTTACTGAGAAGACAGGGTATTCCAACCAAAACTCGTTATCCGAGCAACCTGGACAAGGCACACAGGAAACGAATCATAAACTTTCTCACAAACAGTGGCTGGATCTCTTCCAGTTAGGATAGTGGGATTCAGCTGGACTGGAAGCCGTCGTGTGGGGAGTAGACTTGTAAAAACGTCAGTGTGGTTTAAAACTGCAAAAAAATATTTATGCTGGTGTCCGGGGTAACGGCAAAGAACAATCACCGGGGGACAGGCCCTGGAATGGTTTTGCAGTAAGTGTAAAGGAGGAGTGAGAAGCAATGTTTGACCCCTGGCAAGAATGAAACGTTATGTGTTACTTAAAAACACTTGATAGGGGAGAGGTTGACGATGATATATACACACACACACAGAGTCTGTGAGTTACACAAACATGTATTTTTCTGTGTGTCAGTGTGACAAAAATCAAGTGAAGATAAATTCAAGAGTACAATATGCTAACAAAAACGCTGCCAGTTGAACACTATGGTTTCCTTCTCAAGCCTTTTGTTCAACTCTTATGTCCGAGTACTTGGACAGCTATATCAACATTCTTTTCTCTATGAGATGTTTCGTCAGAAAGCACCATTCTTTGGGTTTTTGTAGACAGCCAATATTTAGATGTTGTTTTCAGATCTTGTATTCTTTCTCTTTAATTTGTGTAAAAAATGTGGTCTTTGTAGATCTGAACAGCACCATCATGCACTTGTTTTCTTCAGAAAATAGAGTTTCGGTGACCGACATATCTGTCATCGGCCTGCACCGTAGATACACTGGACCATAGAACTCTGGTGGCCTGCTGTAATTCTTTTTCGTGTAAGTTGAAATTGTAGAGTCTATTGTATATTGTGGTGCTTTTTTAAAAGTGATTTGCTCAGTTCAGAGGTAACAATTGGATAGCTGTGACAGCGAATAATCATTGGAAATGCAGACTGCTGACAATTATTTAAAAAAAGCAAACAGAAAAAAAATTCTGAACAATTCTGTGTGATATTGTGCTTAATGGTTCATAAAAAGGCTTGTATATAACAAAAAATTATTTATCAATTTTATCAATGTAAAAAATGCAGGAGTGTTATGTTCCATGAATACCTGAAATATAGTGATGTGAAGGCAGATTTTTAATGGACATGACTGAGTCTAGAGACTGCTGATGATATGAAATGGACCGCAACATAAAGGCCATTTTAACATCTCTCAGTGTTGAAGGTTTACAAGAAGTTTCAAGTCTGCATTTTTTTGCCTCCTCACATATTATATTGCCCTGAATAAATTTTGTGAATTGGACCACAATGGCATACAGAGTATGCAAAAACTTATGTGCAATCAGTTTATATTTTTTTTTGTTTCCAATTTACCTCTGCATTTCCATTTTCAAGTTGATTTTGAGTCTTGAACTTAATCAAAAGTCCTTTCTCACTATGCTAATTTTGTACATATTTAAAAAATAACAATGTTCTGGAATGTGAGCCGTGAAAGTAGCCTGTTGAAAAAAGTCGTTGTCCAACTTTGGTTTTATTTATTTCTACCTCTGTAAAACAGTGCTGTGTATTTTTTGTTTGTCTTATGATTTTATCGTGCTTTTTTTAAGAAGTACAATTTTTAGCTGGTGTCATACTCATGTTCAGTCCATTGTATTTTATGTTTCTGCATTTTTGTATGACAAGGTTATTCATGATGTTCAATAAAGACAGAAAGCTCACTTTTATTTGTATCACATCCATGTTTCTCTTTTTCCACATATATCTTTTGTGTGCCCAGAGAGAGAGAGAGAGAGAGAGAGAGAGAGAGAGAGATGTACACTAGTATCTCCTTGGGATTGCATATGCCATTTTAAGGATGCTGTTTGGGAAAGATGCACAGACTTCTACACAGTCTTGTCATTGAGGGCGCTGAATACTTTCGTTTCTCCATTTAATCCAGGAAAAGTTAAAGTCTCCCTCCGCTCCACCTGCTGAAGGACCCTTGAAGAAGACTGATTGCACAATAAAGCAAATTCTAACCAATGACATTAAAAAAATTAGTTTTGCGATGTTTGAGTAACACGTGTATATATATGGTTCCCATTGTGTGAATGTGGCAGTACTTGGCAGTAAGCTTACTAGTCTGAGAGCGACTGCGCACGCTTATCGAGATGGAGGGAACCCGGGAGGGAACCGTACCCTGACCTTTCTAAACCACCGGATTTCATTTGCCACGGAGGTCTTTTATTCATCCAGTCCCCGTAAACTTGTGTGGAAGATGAATTTTTCTATGCCTCTAACAGTATAAGCACGAGATATTTCGGTGTCTTAGCATGTCAATGGTTTTCCGTTGTCATTTTGCTGGCGTGTGTGACTGATTTCATTTTTCCGAGCATCAAAGTCTAACAGCATTAAAGGTAGGACGTGCGTCGGGGACAGATAGTCGGACTCTCAGTCTTTTAAGTCCCCACGGACACCGTCCGGGGGGACTTATAGGTTTGGTCATGTCCGTGCGTGCGTCCGTGCGTCCGTCCGTTCACGCAGATATCTCAGAGATGCCCAGGTCAATTTCTTTCAAACTTTGCACAAGGATAGTACCCTACCCATACAGATGCACGTCGATTTGTTTCACAATGCGATCAAATTTGGCCGTGTTAGAGGACTTTTTAGTTTTCACCTCCATAGACTCCCATGTATAAGGCAGTCTCCATAGACTCCCATGTATAAGGCAGTCCATAGACTCCCATGTATAAGGCAGTCCATAGACTCCCATGTATAAGGCAGTCCATAGACTCCCATGTATAAGGCAGTCCATAGACTCCCATGTATAAGGCAGTCCATAGACTCCCATGTATAAGGCAGTCCATAGACTCCCATGTACAGTGTTCCCTCTAAGGTTTTGAGAGGGTGCGCAACAGTGTTCTCCCCAGGATTTTTTGAGAAGAGGGCGAAGACGTGGTGCGAAGCACCACAAGCGGCCGCGTCAGCGGTCGCGGGGGAGGTCAGGAGGGGGGTGTCCCCCCTCCTGCCGTTGGAGCTTTTGAAAAACAGCGATTAAAATGGTGTCATTTGGTGGCACTTGGGGAGTATTTTTTCAGATTTTTTTCGTATAAAAAACTCAAAGGAAAGGAGATCTGAGACAGTGTACCATAACTTTTATTACAGTTCACTGATTTCAATTATGAAGATTTCATTTTTTGAAAACGAAAACGTAGCGAGAGACATACATTTATTCATCGATGTCAAAATTATCACCATAACACTCAGGTTTGGGGAGCATTTTTTCAGATTTTTTTCGTACAAAAAACTCAAAGGAAAAGAGATCTGAAACAGTGTTCCATAACTTTATTACAAACGAAAACATAGCGAGTCTAGAGACATACATTATTCATCGATGGCAAAATTATCACCATAACACTCACGTGTTCTCATCCTGATACAAGTCCGACCGAGCCTAAAATTAGGTTGTTTTGCTTTTGGAAGGAATACACAAACGAAATTCTAACCTCCTATAAAAACTTCAGTGTACTCTGCTGTCCTTGGTTACCCTCAAGCTCCTTGCCATGTTTACTCAACTAAGTCGGTTACCTAATGCACGGTCCCTATGGAGGGACCGTGGCTAACGTAACGTTACGGACTGAGCCTTGCAAATATGGCTGCCTTCGATGACATCACAAACTCGCGAGATTTGCAAGATCGATGAGAATTACGTTTGCAGTCTGCAGGATCGACGCTCATGCTCGCATTTTGCTTGTAAATCACTGTCAACTTTTTTTCCCGTACATTTTATTGTTTTATTTTTCAAAAAAATAAATCTTTGTCATTTCTGGCAAGGGGGCGCCTCGGAATTTACAAGAGGGCGCCACGCCCCTGTTACCTTATTCAGGGAGAACACTGCGCAACTTGAGATACGCCTGATTGCCTCACAGGTAGGTCCATTCATTTATATGCTAATTTATTGAGGCACGTCACACCGTACAATGAACGTTGGTGGCAACTGCGCCGCAAATGGGCGCTAAACTCGAAACACGGAAGTAAAATCTACGCTGAGATCGCACATTTCGCCCCGAGTTATCGTTTCCAAAACTAATACCGATCGAAATGACTGAGACTAATGTTGCGCAAAACATGAAATTTCACTGCGAGAGCAGTCGGAGACACTGCGCAAGTAGCGCGCAAAAAGCCTTAGCGGGAACACTGCCCATGTATAAGGCCGAGAAAAATAAAAATTTAGTTTCTCATCGTATTCATATTGCGAAAAGGATGCAGTGACACAGTTTTCAGTCCCAACGGATGAAGTCCAGGGGGCTAATAGATTGGGTCATGTCCGTCCATGAGTCCATCCGTGAGTCCATCCTTTCACGCAGATATCTCAGATATTTTGACAAAATGTCACGTGACCTCGGTGACCTTTGACCTCAAATATACATATTTGTCCATAACTCAGGAACCACAAGTGGTACACCCTTCATATATGGTATGATGGCACAGCTTATGACGCCACATATTGTACCTCATTAATTATGTGCATATCTAATTTTGAGCAAGCCAATAGAGCTAGAGGTCTGATTTTTGGTATGTAGGGATAACTTAGCAATACAATTTTTTTGACAAAATGTCATGTGACCTTGGTGACCTTTGACCTCAAATATACATATTTGTCCATAACTCGGTAACCACAAGTGCTACACCCTTCATATATGGTATGATGGGACAGCTTATGACGCCACATATTGTACATCATTAATTATGCGCATATCTAATTTTGAGCGAGCCAATAGAGCTAGAGGTCTGATTTTTGGTATATAGGGATAACTTAGCAATACAATTATTGTGACAAAATGTCATGTGACCTCGGTGACCTTTGACCTCAAATATACATATTTGTCCATAACTCAGTAACCACAAGTGCTACACCCTTCATATATGGTATGATGGGACACCTTATGACGCCACATATTGTACCTCATTAGTTATGTGCATATCTAATTTTGAGCGAGTCAATAGAGCTAGAGGTCTGATTTTTTGTATATAGGGATAACTTAGCAATACAATTATTGTGACAAAATGTCACATGACCTCGATGACCTTTGACCTCAAATATACATATTTGTCCATAACTCAGGAACCACAAGTGGTGCACCCTTCATATATGGTATGATGGGAGACCTTATGATGCTTCATACTGTACCTCATTAATTATGCATATATCTAATTCTGAGCAAACCCATAGAGCTGGATGTCTGTCATACATATGCACATAGATTTGTTCTGTGATACGATCCAATAAGGCCGCCATGTGGCCATTTTATTACGATTCTTTCATGTCCTGAACTACAGCTCAGACATGTATCAAGCGAATTTATTCAAAAGTATTTTATCACAGACCTAATGAAGAGGACTCTATCCTCTCTGAGGACCTGTAATCAAAGTACCCATTAACAAGTGGGGACTGTGTCATCAACGATGACTTGTTTGATCTACCGCTTGTGGGGCTCATTTTAAAGCTCTTGAAGAAAGAAATACTTTCACCATATTAGTTTTTCGAAAATCCAAAACTCAATTTCCCCCTATGGGACTGGTCAGTTTCTTCGGCCTGGGGGGGGGGGGGGGCCGGTGGATTATTTTTTACCGACGTCAAAAAGTGGCTGACCCCCCTATTCCAAATTTTGAAAACAGGGTGACCCCCCCTATTCCAAATTTCGAAAACAGGGTGACCCCCCCCCCCCCCCGCGCGTGACATAAGTAAAATAAAAAGTGGACATAAATTTTATATATATATATATATATATATATATATATATATATATATATATATATATATATATATATATATATATATATATATATATATATATATACGTATATATCATTTTACATTTTACATATATATTTATATTTTAAATAGTCATTCTATGTTTTAATGAAATTGTTAACATGTCAGTTGTAAGATAGGAATTTCAAAGTGTCAATCTTAAAGTTTGAATACAGTACATTTTGAATGAGCTGTGAATGTATTTCACACTTTCTATGCTTAACCAGATGTCCTGAACTGTTGTACAGAAATGGATGTCAATCATTAATATCAAAGAGGAAAAAGCAGTGAATCAAAAACTTTGATGGGTGTTAAGACTTGCCAACCATCCAATTAAATCTCCTGAGGAGCCATAGAGAGCTTTTTTAGCCAAATCTGATGTGTACAGTGTCTCAGAGGAGCTTTTCTTGTAACATTGAAACCATAAAAGCACAGCTAATAATGACAAAAACTGCCTTCTTTAACTGTTATTTTGTTCATAAAAAAGCATTTTTCTACAGAAAACCTGTGACACAAAGGAAAATAATTGCATCAATGAGAAGGAAAGATATCTTGTCATTTTTCTATTCGAAAATAAGTCACTGTATCAAATATATATAGTGAAATATTTGTGCATGTTGCTTTCTCATACTGAATTCTCATAGAGAGAACAGAAAAGTATCAGGAATTTGTCATCCTTTTCATATGAAATGCAGATTTCATAATGTACACTTTCACTTTGCAAACATCAAGATATCTCTGATTTATTAAAGTATGGCGCCCGAAGGGCGCGCCGAAAAATATGAAACATCCTGATATCTCTGATATATATGCCTCGTATATTAAAGTCATGCACCAGGGCATGCTGAAAAATGTCTGATATATTAAAGTAATGAGCTTGAAGAGCACGCTGAAAAATATTGAACATACAGATATCTCTGATGTATGTATGCTTGATATGTTAAGTTGGGCGTGCTGAAAAATATGACTGATTATTAAAGTTACGCGCCCAAAGGGCGCGCCGAAAAATACAACTGAATGATGAAATTTGTGGCTGACACTAGCATTTTAGGCAATGATGAGCATGTGTCAAAATTCAAAAACACACTGACCCCCCCTATTGGGTATTTCAAAAACATGGTGACCCCCCCTATCACCAAAGTCAAAAACAGGGTGAACCCCCCCCATGAATCCACCGCCCCCCCCCCAGGCTGAAGAAACTGACCAGTCCCTCATAGAGTTAACACAGGAATGACGGCCATTTTGAATTTCAAACATCGCAAAATGTTTGGTAATTTGTTTCGCTAGTTCCAAACTTTGCATTGTGACCCCCGATTTTTATCGATGATTTGGTAAAAGAATGGTTGAAAGTTTCATTCCGGAAAGTTTGTGTAAAATAAGTCTTTCACTTGCGATGCGCATACTACATGATGCTAGTTTGAGTGTCGATTTTTTGTGACGTTATTTCGATCTGGTCCTCTCCAAAAACATGTCCAAATAATTTGCCTTTCCCAATAATACCCAGAACTGATTTCACAACAAGAATATCAATGCACTTCTGTGACGTTGCATTTCAGTATAAAACCCCTCTGCCCCTCCTTCTCCCATGGCTACCGGTTTCAAGAACAATACAAAAAAAAGCTTAGTGAAAAAGTAAATTTGCAAAGTTGTGGGAAATCACGGGCAAGGAGAGCTCTGGTGTTTCGAGGCTAGGCAGGCTCGGCATTATATTACTATCCATCTGTACGTGGCGACACCCAATATCTTCATTGGATTTGTTAACAATTTCTTGTTTCACCATCATAACGGAAAGTACACGTGATGTCCTCTTTAGTCTGTACATAGACCCTCGAGTTTTTCTCGAGGGTCTATGGTCTGTAAGATCCATCGTGTTTCCAGAGAACTCTGTGTTGGACAACACTAAGGGGAGAACCATTTGATTTCGGGGGGGGGGTATGGAGGAAGAGGGTATGGGAGCAAATTTTTTTTTCCTCTCAGAGTGACAGCAATTTTTTTTTTCTACTGTCAGACCTGCATCAATTTTTTTTTTCCAAATGGAGTAGCAGTGCAATTTTTTTTTTTATTGGTCATCAAGTTTGTAATGCGTTGTATATAAGGGAGTCGTCATTATTTACGGCCTGAAACTCCGAAATTTCGAGTGACCCCCCCCCCCTTCGCCAACCATGATGAATTTGAGTAACCTGCCTCTCTAACTCTGAAATTTTGACCGATCCCCCCACTTAGAAAAGTTAAATACCAATACATGTAATTGTAAAATTTACAAAATACAGCAACAGTAAAGACCTTTCAAATCCTGATGTACCCTGCTAGACTATCATCAGTTATCTCATGATAGTTCAACAAAGGTGAACACATCAAAATGATATTCAAAGTCACAATAAAATAAAGATATAAAAGATCACGCAGCATCTAATCATATAGCATATTGTTAAATTTGGATGGATATTTGACAGGGTTTTCACTAGGATATCTGACCTGGCAGAATTGAAAGTACAGGGGGAGAACATGAGAGAGGCTTAGAGGGAAAGTGTCACAGGGGCTTTCCCCTATCTTGAATGGAAGTTTTTAAGATATTGCTGTGTGCAAGGTGCAGTCTGGTGCAATCTGAGAGTTTTTTTAATTTGTTTACTAAGTGAAACTGTTAGAATACCCCAAGGGGGAGAGTACGAGAGGCGGGTTCCCCCTCTTGTATTGGAAATTTTGAGAAATTGATGTGTTTAATGGTGCAATCTGAGAGGAGTTTCAGTTTATTTTGCAATCGGTAAAACTGTTTAAAAATGACATTGAACACTGATTTTTTTTACATTTTTTGCATGATCATTTTTGAGTCACAATATTCAACAACCAACAATGACATACAATTTGTGAAAAACAGTTCTGTTTGCCAGAGACTGAAGACAAATGAATATACAGGAACGTAAATCTGTGATCTTCTTGTGTCATTTCTCCAGCTGCCAGCTTCTAATGAAAAGCCTGAATATGGTATGTTTGCGATCCGGTGTTTGTGGTCAGAAAACAAGGCTCACACATTGTATTTCATTATATTTGTTGTTCCTCAATTTTTCATTGTCAAGAGTACATCTTGCTAACAAATTTATATTGAGAAAATAATATATTGGTTTTAACACTAGTTTATTGACTCCTGTCTTGTGTTTCAAATTTTCACAATTTACAGAAGTCAAATAGTCCCCTTTAGATAGTGCCTATGCCATTGAGATATTGCAACAGAAATCCTGAAATATGATTTCTTGGGTCAGAAAAGGGAAGGAAAACATTGAGTGTACTGAGGTGTAAAGAAGACCTATGTAGTGCATGCTTATATCATAAGTGCTGGGAAAAGAAACATAAGAATTGCTTGTGGTAAAACATTTGCGCCGCCTATGGCGGCGCGCCGGCAAAGAATACATGAGAATAAGATTCCAAATTTTGCTTATTTCTGGTGCATTGTGACAATTTTTTTTTCTCTTCTGTCTGTTATGACAATTGTTTTTTTCTCAGGCCATGACAGGATCAATTTTTTTTTTCTTCTCTCTCACCTGGTGACAAATTTTTTTTTCTCAAAATCCTCCATATCCCCCCCCAGAAATCAAATGGTTCTCCCCTAAACGGACATTCTGCGATTTCCCGCAGAAACCGTGAGAGAAGGAACTGCAGACTCGGAGCCGTATATGCGTAAGGCATTAATTTTGTGAACTTTGAAACAACATCGTAGATTAAAGTTCCTCTTCGGTGATACTTTATACTGAAAGGGTTTTGTAAACCCCCCCCCCGCAAAAAAGGAAAACAACGGGAAAAAAAGCAAATAAACAAAAATAAAAACAACTGTAAAATTGTCGTCTTCGCATAAAGTTGTACATTCATTGCATATCCCATGGTTACAAGGTCAAAAGAGTACATAATTGAGATCAAATTAAAAAAAAACATGATGCAGTCCATGTATTAGTGACTTATATTTACTCTTTTATTTCACTATAGGCCTACCCCTTTATTAACACTTTAGGAGAATATGCCAAATGACAACCTTTTCACCTAAACACGAATCGCAAAGCGTACATATACCTTCCTTTGAATGAGGGTTTGATTTGAATTGGTGTTAGTGTCACAGCAAGCTTTATTCCTGCCTACCACTAGAATCACAAGTTGCCTGAGCGTCAATAAATTTTAAACGTGAACAGTTACGTTTACGATGCTTCGATCGTTTTGCTCTATTGCCGTCCGGTCAATTAAACTTGAGTAAAACTGGTAGCACTTACCACCTGGTATCATCTCCAGGAGATAACTGCCCGATACACATTACATCTTTCGCCCTTGCCCATGATAGATCGCGGTACTGTGTTCCCGCATCACATCAGATCCGACCGACCAACGACGTCGACATCACGGTGCGTTGCCCTCGCACATGATATAAAGCAAACTCTTTGCATATAGGTTACCTTGAGCAACCGAGAAGATCTATGAAGTATATTAATAACGGACCCGGAAAAATTTCTCAAATTTTTTTTCACTCTGATCAGAAAGCCCTCATACATATGAAAACAAGAAACAAGACAAGAAAACCCCTTTGTCTGTGGCTGTGTACGTATGTGAATTCTTATATATGATTGTATCGCGTCTTTCAGGACTTAGAAAATATATTTTAGACTATGAGCACGATGTTTCAAAGTTTCTGTACTTCAATTCACTGTATTTACAGTAAATAAATAAATTATATATATATATATATATATATATATATATATATATATATATATATATATATATATATATATATATATATATATATATATATATATATATATATATATATATATGTATATCCTCGTGGGAAGTGTTCGATGCTAAGCAGAGCATTTCGTTACTTAAGTTTCATGCATCCTGCAATCTTCTCTCTGAAGATTGCAGGGTGCACGAAACTTAAGCAACAGATTTCATTACTTTGCACTTGAAGTAATTTGTGTTATTATTTATAATGCTCTGCTTAGCATTGAACACTGTAATTTCCCACGAGGATATATATATATATATATATATATATATATATATATATATATATATATATATATATATATATATATGTATATATATATATATATATATATATATATATATATATATATATATATATATATTATATATATATATATATATATTATTATTATGTATAGCATGTTGACAAACCACTCTATCAACCAGATAATTTTCACCACACCAGTTTCGCAACTATGTAAATGAATCTTTCGTAAGGACGAAAACAAACTATATTTTAACTAACTGTACAAATGTTTGTACGTGACTGTATTTTCTAAATATCGTTTTTCTCATGGTGTTGTCGTGACTTTGGCAGGCCGATGTTTTACATGTCATCAACGCTCGAGGGAACTGTCGCTACCGTGAATATCTCACCCGTCAGCGGTAGACTAGCATTCCCCGTGTGGGCTTAAATATTAAAGCATCAGGATGGGACTTCTTATCAAAGAAAGACTTATCTCGGAGCACTTTGTTTCGCCTGATCTGAAAACAAAAGTCGAAGAGATGACGATCGACGGTGAGCGAATGTAGGCGGATTCAATCCTAGCATCTTTGTCTCTTTAAAAGAAGAGGTGATTAAGATACTGGAAGGATTAGGCCAATGTGGAAGTCAGTTTTTAAAGGGACCTGAACTGGCGCATCGCTATGAAATTAAAAGAAAGAACGTTTGCATGTTCAAAAAGCTAACGAAAACTTAACGTTCGTTATACTTTTCTGTCCTTCTTGCAGCTTGTCATGCTGTTCTCATTATCCTTTTCACACAGTAGCCTACTAGGTATGCTGATTGTCTCTCTAATTACGATCTATTAATCTAATTACGATCTATTATATATATATATATATATATATATATATATATATATATATATATATATATATATATATATATATATATATATATATATATATATATATATGAGTCTTCCACAGTAAAGCGCAACATTTGACATTCCCAATTTTGGAGCTCTAGGTTTTTCAATGATAACAGCATTCACACAGAATGATATTATTTTTAGTAAGTACTACATATGAACATATATAAAAATAATATTAAAGCTGTATGTCCAGCTCACAAAAATTATAGATTTTTATCTTTGTAAATATGGCCTCTTTTTGCTCACCATTTTGTGACATTTTGTACCCCTGTAACATAAGGAAGGGATATTTACAATATTTATACCATTTGAATTGATTTCAAATGCAAAGTAGTAATGTATTATAAGCAATTACGAACTAATTTATTCTTAGAAAAAAAGCACTAGGGAAAGGGCCAAATATTATGCCCAAAAATATTGCTAACGCGTGTAACAATGTCTGTCCAACTCTATGCAAATTGATATATGAGAACAATAAATATAGTGAAGGCTGTAAGCTGCAACAAACCACTCATACATTTGACTAACAATGAAATCTTCCACTATGTAACATTCTTTATTCTGTCTTTATTGAAGCTTGGGTTCTCTTGCAGTTAAAAATATTTCTGGAAGGCGTGTGTCCACATGTTACACGTGTTAACTCATTTCCAAAATCAAGATTTAAAAAAAATTCTTTTGGTATACATTGCTGAAATTTTGTCATTTGAGGGTGCCCTAAAGTTCATGTTTTATGGCGCAATTGAATATAAACCGATGGCCACCATTACAGAGAGCACCTGAATGGCAGGATGTGTGTCCTCTTTGTTACACGCGTTACCGGTGTTACACGCGTGGAAGTAATTGTAGTTTAATTAAATACTGGATAGAATAATGTTAATTGTTTTTTAGTGTGACAATTCCATCTGTATCAGAAAGTTACTGAAAGCTTTCTTTACAACTATTGATGCACCTTAGATGCTTATATCGTTTATGAACGAATTGGACAGAACTGATGATGTCTGTCCAATGTTACATACGTTATCCCATAGACAATACAGGGGTCTTCCCTCTGTTGTCTATATGGTTATCCACAGAGCCAATTTATAACAATTCACATCATAATTCTGAGGTATTTAACTTCGTCATGACATATACATATATAAATCAATCAAGTACATTTATCAGAATGGAACACACACAATTTGTGTATAAAGCCAATCCAGTGTCTGTATATGTTACATACGTTGCCAGTTGCCATAACGTTGCATCAGATATCCTCCTCTTCTGATAATATTAAGATTAAAACATCTTCTGAAGTGTGTTTCTAGTTCTTGTAGACTAATGGGTTTCTTTCAAACTTGGCACAGGGATGATAATGGGATACATGTGATTAAATACAATACAATGTCATGTCTGTCCATGTTACACGCGTTACTGTCGCCGCAACAATTTGCCCTCCTCTTAAACAAAGAAATTATTTATCTTAAAAAAATATTTTTAGATGACACACCTGTAGTACTGTCCACCGACTCAACTTTTAGATTCACATTAATAAATTTAATTTTTGACCTTATTGTCAATGAGTGGTTGCACTTTACTGTGGAATGACTCATATATATATATATATATATATATATATATATATATATATATATATATATATATATATATATATATATATATATATATATATATATATATATATATATATATATATATATAAGTAAAACAAAGCAGGTCAAGACGCACCAACTCAGGACACCAAGCTCTTCATTTATAAAATTTATTACACCGACGTTTCGTGGGAGTAATCCCACTTTATCAAGGTTAAAACAATCTGAAATAAAATAACAACGACAAACTTAAAGTAAATACACATGCTAAAATAGATTGAATCATACAGAGACTGGAAAACGTGTAAAAGTTAAAAAAAAAATTGGCGCCAACTTACAAAAAAAAAGGCGAGCAGGAAACTGCCCCGCTTTCCTTCGAACCCAGAAGTCGGATGGTCAAAGTGTGGGTATTGTACTAACAACTGAAATTCAACAATACATCGAACTAGAACAGTTACAAAGAAAACTAAGAATGAATACAGCTGAAAGAGTGATGCCTACTAAAAATCGTCAAAATGAAATGAATAAAGAGCTGTAAAATCTGCTTACACATCCAGAATTTTTGTGGTGTCTCTCTGTTCAAACCCTGAGGATACATTGTGTTGAGTTGAAATATCCACTTGGACTCTGTGAAATCTCTGGAAAATTTGTCATCTTTGTGTACTTTTTCAAGAATTACAACTTTCATATTTTTAACGGAGTGGTTAGATGAATTTAAATGTTGGCTCACGAACATTGCAGGGTTATTTGGGTCAGACTTATTAGATTTAATCATACTCCTGTGTCCAGCCATTCTATATCTAATTTTATTCTTGGTTTGTCCAACATATTGACACATGCATCTATCACAGTAGATACAGTATATAACATTCTCAGTGTTACAATTATAATTCCCTTTTATTTGAAATATTTTGCCATTATGGATATTTGTCATTTTGTCAGTTTTTACCATATGTGAACACATTATTTTACATTTACTATCTCCACATGGTCCTGAACCGTAATTTATATTATTGTCACTACGTTTCAATGTTAATTTATGTCTAACAATGAGTTGGCCAAGGTTTGCGCACACTCTTTCTGAAATAAGAGGTGGGTGGGGCACGACTTCACGCATTCTTTGGAAATTTTCAATATATCTTGGTGTTTTTTGGCCATTTCTTTTATATTTGGGCGTAGAGGATGAAAGTCACTGACCCATGCTACTCTCTTTGTTGTCTTAGGTTTGTTATATTGGAGAAAATGTGTCCTAGGTTTATTACGAACCTTCTCTATGATTTCAATTATCTTATTTTTATTATAGCCTGATTTAACCAATTTATCTTGAAACTCTTCTGCTCTCTGATCAAACCATTTGTCTAGGGAACAAATGCGTCTCAATCTAATGGTACCACTGTAGATAATGCTGTTGAATATATGCTTGGGGTGAAAAGATATATATATATATATATATATATATATATATATATATATATATATATATATATATATATATATACACACACACACACACACACATACACATCATATATATGTGTGTGTTTGTGTGTGTGAAGAAAATTTATTCTTAGATGTTCATAACGCTCTGCCTTTCAATCTGGCTTTTGTACTGATATAAGGCATATGTGAGTAAGCTTATACAGTGTTTTGCCCAGAGTGCGTTCTTGCGTCTTTTGACGCAAAATTAGCAACAATGTCCCGCAAAAATACCGGACATGGGTCACAGGGACGCACTAAAATCAGGGCTAGAATTTTAAGTCCAGCGTCCACAGACAGACTGGATTTTTAGCTATTAAATTACACACTACTTGATAGCCCGTGCAGTTATTGCTTCTCTATTGAGAAAAGGAAACATTTAAAATTTAGTCTATTTTTTTCGTCACAATGTAAACACTTTTGAAAAATCAGTTAGTCTGTTACAGTCTACGATTCATGGTATGAGCAAGGCGATGTGCGTCCACTCGGCCCTGCAGCCTTGGGGACAAAAATCAAATGCCGGGCCACGTACGATCCCGATAACCACAATGATTTCGGAAGCGGAAGGCTTGTAAAAAGAACAACTAACTTTTCACAAAGCAAATTTTATTGACCAACAACTTGAAATGAAACGTTTACATGTAAATATATGCTAGTACAGTGAAGTACGGAGAATCAAATTTTCAGTCACTATACTAGCCCGGGCACATGGCATCAAACGGAATTGACTGCACGTGTATTTGGTGTACTGGAAGCTCATGACTTCATCTAAAAATATCATCAACCCCCCATTTTTTGTTGAAACACTATATCCCTGACTTTCAAAGTAGTAATTTGCCTTAAATTTCCCCAGAAGGAGTCTCATAAAACTCTCCGATCGTCTACAAGCCAGCCAACCTAGAGATCGAGTTCATGCTGAATTCGTATATAGTCAAGACCCCCTAGCACGATTGAAGCTGATCTTAACAAGAACCACCTAGCTTGTCAAAACAGCGTTATGGCTATGTGCTATTGCTATCATGATGATCAAGGAGTTTTCCCACATATTTGTTTTCAAACTATATATTTTGCATTTTCAGGGAAAAATGTCAGTCATTGGAGCAATTATAAAAAAGAAGAGAACTTTATAACAGTAATAAAATACCCAGGTTACAATGTGCATCAAACTATTGTCTTCAACCACTTCTAGTTCTGGAGTCATAAGTGTAATGAAACATTCTTCTTTATTTCTGTTAAACACATGTAATGCAGGATCCCCGTAAAAGAAAAATGCGCATGAAATTGATTTTATCATGATGATGTCTTTTTTACAATTCAAAACTGTAAATATAACCAGTTAAAATGACTTTGTCACAAGCCATTAGAGGAGACGTCCAGCAATCTTAATTTTACAATGAATGTATGTATTCATGCTATCAGTTTTTTGATGGAAAACAGCAGCCCTACATGTTTACAATACCTTTCTGCCTTGGGGAGTTGACTTTGCTTTGCGTTCTTCGCTCACACATTGACCCCCATTGTAACTTAGTGTCCCCCTATTTTAACAATCATGGGACACTGTGTCCCACCTTTACAATTCCTGGGCAAACACTGCTTATATAGCTTCTAGTATTTGATAAGCTTACGTCGCGCATCATACCACAGGAATAGAGTAATCTTGTTGTTGTTGTTATTGTTGTTGTTGATGGTGATGATGATGATGACGATAATAAAAATATTAAAAACAATGTGTCATTCCTTGCTGTTGTTTGTCGATGTTGTAGGCCTAGATAATTGTAAAAGAAAACTGTAATCGTGACAAAAAACGACGTAGGTCGCCCAACGTCCCGTCCCGTATCATCATCATCATCATCATCATCATCATCATCATCATCATCATCATCATCACCATCAACAACAACAATAACAAGAAGAAGAAGAAGAAGAAGAAGAAGAAGATTACTCTATTCCCTGTGATCATACAGTGCACAATCATTATATTGTAGCCAAGAGGTGGGCATGCAAGACAGTTGTCGAAGATTATTATGTGCTACAAAAATGCTCAGACGAAAGAAACATATACGAAATTGTCATATCGCTTGACCCCTGCTGAAGCACGAGCAGGTTTCTGGTAGATGTTAGGTACCGTTCAGTTTTTACGGCCGGGGGGGGCCGGCAAAATCCAGGGGGGGGGGTCATCAAAATTTTGGAATCCGCAAAGGGGGGGTCATCGCTTTTTCACTGGTAAGAAAGGGGGGGGTCACCACATTTTCAAAAACATAATACCAACAATAAAGTTCACTTTATGCCATTGCCATGATCGACCCTCTTTACCGGCGGGCCGCCCCCGGCGGCCCACTACAATAATATACATTATGTATTACCCATGACCCTCTTAACAGGCAGACGCCTTTGGTGGCCCACTCCAATTAGGTTTACTTCATGCAATGGCCATGATCGACCCTCTTTACCGGCGGGCCGCCTGTGGCGGCCCACTCCAATAAATTGACTTTATGTAATACCCCACGGCAATCTTAATGGCCGTGCGCCTTCGGCGGCCCTGTCCAGTAAAGTCTACTTTATGCAATAGCCAGATCAACCCTCTTTACCGGTGGTACCGGTGGCCCACTAGAATAAAGTTGACTTTACGTAATGGCCCATGACCCTCTTAACCGGAGGGCTGCCTTTGGCGAACCACTCCAATAAAGTTTACTTTATACAATGTCCATGGACATGAGTTGTCTATTGAAATGAAGTTAAAAATTGCCTTACAGTCGTCCTAATTAACAGACGTTTCAATGGATGTGGCTGAGAAGTTTGTGCACTGGCATCTCTGCTACACGAATAAAGTGCGCGGCGTACCGGAGTTCACATCCAAACCATGCGGGTAAATTTGACGTGTGGTTTTAGTTATTTTAAGCGGGGGGGGGGGGGGGGGGGGGGGGGGGGGGGGGGGGGGGGGGGGGGGGGGGGGTCATCAATTTTTTTCGTCTGACAAAGGGGGTGCATCTTTTTTTCGCGAAAAATGCAGGGGGGGTCTATATTTTTTTGAACACCGGCGACAAGATTTTGCCGGCCCCCCCCCCCCACCGTAAAAACTGAACGCTCCCTTACCGGTAAGGTACAGCCCACAAATATAAATTTATACATTAGGGCCTATAATAGAAAGATTGACGTGGCCTACCTAAACGGTACAACTACCGAGCAAGTATCACTGCAGTGCACAGTGCCGAAAAATTGATACATAGTATAATACAGAGTATAAGCCGCAGGTGCTTCGATCGTCACTTATTGTATAAATGGGCTTCGCGAAGCGACGCTCGAAGCGCCTGTGGCCATAACGAGTTGAACGATATTTCGTGAAGTTTATTTACCCACAATGCAAATCTGCCGGCTTCCGGTGGCGAGTTCAGCTTCCGGATTGGTTGTCCCAGTTATTTTCCGCGTTTGCTCCGTTTTTTAAATAGTTTGCCAATGCTAATGCACTTCGTTCGACATCATGATACGGCGAAAGGCCCGATTTCTTCTTCTTATTGCAGTGGTGTGGTTTGTCGGTTTTGGAATTTACATACTTGGTCCTGAAAACAAAGACAACGATGACCACGTAAGTTTGCTAAGATGATTACCATTACCGATATTCTCTCCGTATCCCAATGTGTGTATGTGTTTGTATACTATCTATATAGGATGGTGGTGAGCGTAAGCGACGCTTTTGTGTGTTCTGTTTGTTTTGCACAGCCGTACGGAAAGTACACGTGTTCAACTAAACTTTGTTCGTGTACCGTCCGAAAGTGGATCTATTTTACACATCATGAAAATGTCGTTCTGAAGTGAATGTGAAGATAGTTTGGGTGCAGCCCTCTGCTAAACAGTAAAGTTCTGGACACTCAATGGTTTGAACAGCAACAGTGCCACATCTCAGATTATGATCGTAAAAACGATACGTAGCCGTCTTGTTTACTCACTCTAATTTCATGGAACTTTTTGCCTTAATTCATGTTTAAAAAAATCCATTGTCTGAATTTTGTTAACGTGGACAGATTGTCATTAGATCAGTTCGAAGTTGCTTATATGTAAAATACTTGCATCGAACCCACTCACTCTTTTTGAAAGTTGTCTGTCAACAATGTTGATCGGGACAGATTTCCCCATGAACTTTGATATGTAATATCGATTTTGTCAAATGGAAATATAGTTGGCGTCAAAACCCCTACTTTCCCCCGACTCAAACAGTTGGCATCTGTCAATCTTTTGCCAGTGTCCTTAATAATTGACTGTCGTTGATGTGGCAATATCGTAATCCAGGTTTGGGACAGCATCATGGTGTATAAACATGCACACCATGTGCAAATAAACAAGTTCTCAAAAAACCATTACATGGTTTGAACCAGTGGATCCAGAGAAAGTGTGCAACTTGGTACTGTTTACCCTAAAATCAGCCAATCAAACGAACAATATACTTGTAACGTAAACTAACAAACAAAGAAAACAAAAATTATGGAAAATCACATTTGCCTTAATTACCCAGCAAGCATTGAAATCTGCTGGTGGATGTACACCACAAGTCACTGCATCAAAATAGTAAACCTCATTCTTTAAGCAATGATGTATACAGTGTAGAGTATCATTGAAACAGAAGCAGACTGTTTAGATATTTCACAAGTTGGCAGTGTTGCTGTCTTGTGGAGTGACCCTTCTGAAAGATGTAAAATTTTCCTAAAGTCAGAGCAAAAACTCAGTGTCAGTGGTGCTTCAAATTGCCTTTGAGGGCATACTGCACAGTAGACCGAACTTTATATAGTATTTACAGTAAAATGTATATCTTGTATAGTCAGGGACCTCTCCTGTTTCTGTGTACATCTGTAGGCTTTTTTGTTCGGCAGTGTAAATGCGACTATCCAAGACCCTGGCCAGCTCAAGGGTCTTTGAGGAGTAGGCCACCAATGACTATGACGTATCAAATATTCAAGGCAAAATTGTCTATATATTGACAGTCACTATGGGCAACAAAATTAAATATTCTGGCACAGGCATAATAGCTAGTGTACCAGAACACACACAAGCTGTACTGCTGTATCCACCGTTGTTGACATCTTGTACAAAAGGCCCGTTACATTTGGTAAATTATTCACCAGACTCAACCATAACACTTGAAAGGGTAAATGTTAGTAACAGATGAACAATTCTGAGGTGTAATAGTCATTTAAAGTCCATATTGACTTTGTCTTGATGGTCAAGTCAATGAGGTCAAGTAACATGTGCGGTATCTTTCAGCAATGGTTTAGTGATACTAAATTTAGTGACTAATTTTTATTAAAAAATATAAATTGATAAAAGTGAAAATAATCTCATATCGTGATTGTTGTAAGATAAGCAGCATGATGATTAAAGAGTTCTGAAGTGGTTGAAATCTAAGCGTCTGTTGTGAAAACATGTATTATTCACTGTGGTCAATGCATAATATCATATTTGCTTACCTTTTTAAATTGTATTTGTTTTGATTTTTTATGGCGATTTTTAAGTCTTTTGTTTCCTCAATTTCTGGCCTTACCATCAGATATGTTTCCTTTATTGCTATTCAGATAGACTCTCCTTAACAATGGTCAATAATGAGAATGTCAAATTTAAACAAGTTCTATTCAAATAGCTCCTTCAGGATAATGAACGAAAGACGTACACCTACGCACTCTCCGTCTCACTGCATTGCTACACTTTATCATGTGACAATTTTATTTTTTGAAATTCATTTCTTAATCCTGTGGGTGACAAGTTGCAATGCAGATAGTGGTCCCAAAACATGAATGTTTATGTAGCTTTCATAGGAATATTACCAGACAATTAATATTTTTTGTATTTTACAAAAAGATGCATTTTAACAATTTCAAGGGTTACTAAATACCCACATATATATCGTGCAAAGTGAAGTTCAAAGCCACAGCAGTATGTTTACCGAATTATCCTTATACCAAGTTCAATCTTGTTGAACACAAATTTTCCACTCAATACACCCCCCAAAATGTTACTAATTGGGGTTCACAAGAAGCAACAGAGGAAAATTAATTGAGCTGTCATTAAATTTTGATCTTTCGATAATAACCGGTGTTATCTAAGAGTAATTTGCAGAGATGGCATACTGTGTATCAGCATGATCAGTCAAATCACATGAATATGCGGGATGTAGGTTGAACTTTAGGTTCACTGGACAGATGGTATAATTTCAACCATGGACATGTGACAGTAAATGTAGGTTTCAACTTCAGTATTCCCGATCTTTGTGATCTATAACCACTCCGAAGAAAGAGCATATAAGTTTTGAATGATGTCCAAATAGGCAATCCCCCAAAATCCATCACAAGGGATTTCTTGACCATAAAGCTCAATTTTTATGTATGGTACTCCCAGGAACTTGCTCATCCAGGCAGGTTAGACTGTAGATTCTATCATTCTATATAAATATTAAACCATTCATTTTCCTGTAATGTAGCAGTCAAATTGCAAATTTGGCTTTCAATGATGTTGTAGCTATTTAGTGAAGCTTGTATGTGGCAATCCATTGTCAGTGTGTTGATTATTTTCACAGTACTCTCCTGTGTATGTGGCAGCTAAATAGTTTATTTGTTCAAACTACAATATGGATGTGCGTCCATGCCAAAGATTTTTCTCGTGCTTCATCATATAACTGTACCGCTCGTCTTCAAACCGACCAGAAACAACAGAAAGGGTGGAGATAATATTATGTATACATTATCATTGTGTGCATGTGTTCGTGGTCAAGTTGCTGGTGGTAATATGATCAAAGTGTGACATCTGGTGATGAACCCAGCATATTTATGGGACTTTAACCTTTCAGAAGACATCTTCCACGTCAATGATTGGTTGATTTGTGACATTTATGTCATTTAGGGACATTTGATACCCATGGTTCAAGCCTGAAAGGAGATGTGAAATATTTTCAGCCTTGACCAGTAGGTATGGAGGTTTAGAAGGGGCATTTCCCCAATGTAAAGTACACGTAGTCCAATAAAACACTTTTTCAACCTCAGAGGGACAGTTCCAAATGAGGTCAGGTTGCCTTTTTTGTGGCCTATCCGCAGAGTGGCTCTCTAGAAGCAATGTTTACACCAGTGACGGCAAATCACATTTGCCTGACATGTGGTATACGTGGCCACCAGCCACTGGATGTACAACTTAAAGTGAGGACCAATCTTAAAGCTCCATTAGCCGTGACTTTTGGTGTACATGTACTTTCCAGTACTTTTGGTCAGTCTGTGAAATACAGCTTCTTGTTTTGCTTCCAAAATCATACGGAAATGCATACCAAGTTTTCAACACACTCCCCGATATAAAGTGTGATGTGTGATGTCTAATGTTACATCGTTGACAATGAAATGTTACATTGTCTTGACCAGAATGACTGTATTTCTCATTATCAGCATTGCACATTGTTCAAGGCTTATGCTTTATATTTCAACATGCTATAGAGAGAAGAATAACGAAAATATTTGTTTCCCCCTCCCCTACGAAATAATGAAAATATTATTGAACGATACAGCTTTTGTCCTTGTAAAATCTGCTTACATACAAAGGTCACTCCCATCAGTAATATAGAATGGCAAAATATGGAAATACCGTGAACGCCGCAGGATTTTTATGTAAAGAGGTTTAATTCTATTTCTTGGCAAGATCAAACATCCCTTGTGAATCATAGCCCATGAGTTATGAATAAATTACTGTAAATTATTAAAGGTACACGTGTACATTTTAACAATACAGAGATTGAATTATTTTTGTCAAGTGAAATAAATTGTACATTAGATTCTCCAGATTCTGGAAACCAACAGGTCATTACAAGGTTAAGTGTGGAAAAAAAATTCAAATGATAAGATAAAGCTGTAAGACAGGTATGGGCAAGCAATTATAATTGACACCTTTCTAGTTATCATTGTAAAATTATTTTTCAGCATGCACTGTAGTCTCATTTGAAAAGCTGAACTTGTGCTTTGACAAAGCGAAAATTGTTGCCTCATTTTATTTAGAGAATGACCTACATGTAAGTTCATATGATAATAATATGAGTTTGCTGGTTGTAGCTATTTACAAAAAGAAAAAAATCAGTTGAAAGGAAATTTCAAGCAGAAATGTAAGAGCTCTTATGCAAATGGCTCTTGTCATATGCTATCATAAGTATATAACAAGCACATCCAGATGTTGGTGAAGTCGTCACTGTCCTCAAGATTCCACTTCACACATGTGCGGATCTTAACTTTGAGGGTCATTCACAACAGCTGACATATTTTCTACCACCTCAAGTACGGTACATGTGGGTCATACGTTTACCAACGTTCTGTACCGTCGCATGGAAAAGGGCTAGGCTGAATTTGCATAGATGGATCATGCCTTCCTTCCTTCCTTTACAATCCAACACTGTACACATTCATATCATAAAGACATTACAGTGATTTTACGACTTATCCGGAAACCAAACTTGCTAATTACCCAGCAACTTCGCTGATGATATTGAGACTTTGATCAGTAATTACCAAAGCACTTCGGCAATTCACCTCAAACTTGATACTTGATCTGGCTGCAGTAACTCCATGGGTGGCAAAGTGGAAACACTGACACCACATCTCAGTGCAATACAGTGATAGCATAAACCAATTTGAGACATGAGTTTGCACTCAAAGTTTTCAACAGTGTACCCACTCAAAATATTGCTGAACAAAGAGATGAAAATGGCGCAGGACAAATACAACTTGCATATGAGTTAACCTGCCCACTGCACCAAAAAGATCTCTGTAACTTCAAGGGACATCGTGTCTGATTGAACAGTCCTACTTTAGGTATACTTTTTTCGTGTTTTCAATTCGTGCTGATTTAGGCACAATTATTGAACACCACTCAAACTTTCAATCACTTTCCTAAATCAACTTACACATGAAGAAATTGAAAAGGAAGCTAGAATACAGAAAAGATTTTCAATCTCTCTATCTTCATGAACGGGCATTCCTCGATCACATTTATGCTGATAGACAACCATTGCCAAAAGGCAGCAAAACTCAGCAACGATTCCGAGCTAAACTGACACAGTATTTCATATCCCTGCATCAAATGAAATTGAAAACACAATCCCATCTGTGACATTTGGTAAAATTTCCACATGAATCATATCTAGACATAAAAAAAAGTGAAACAAAAATGTCTTGTACTTTGCCGATCAACAGCACAGTGTGAACTGTGAAGTGGCATCTGCATTGCCTGCAAGTAAGAGCAACTCGGCGTACCTCAGTATCAAATGGTCTGTATCTTATGAAAACAACAACTGGCAGTGAAAGTTGTAATAGTCACAGGTAAAAACTCTTTACAGATGAAAGGATAATTGCTTCAAATGAATGAAACTGCAGGTTTTAGAGGAGGAAAACCAATGGCGGATGCGTGGAGTGGGACTATTCTATTTAGGTGACGGAGACGGACGGTCACAGGATTATAAATAAACTGGATAATGTAGGATTTTCCTCACAATGCTGTAACAGGAATTCCAATGTCAGCTTGTTTTAACGTTAGTAATAGTTTTTCTGCTCTGAGAAAACTCTAACGACCCATTACACTCTCCTTACCTCTCCGTAGTTGAGTTTTACATGTAGCACGGATGAACAGCACACATGTACATATGTTGGTTTTACTGAGGAATGCTGTTCAGTGGAATGCCAACCCCTGGTCACAAATTAGTTTATGGCACTAGTATGATACTTATCAGTAACTCTGTATACACATTGTGTACCCCATGGAGCACTCATGCAGTCAGATCAAGTATCAAGTTTGAGGTGAATTACCAAAGTGCTTTGGTAATTACCGATCAAAGTCTTAATATCATCAGCGAAGTTGCTGGGTAATTAGCAAGTTTGGTGTCCGGATAAGTCGTAAAACCACAGTAAATAGATGTGAGGAAACTTTCAAACCGACGATGATCTTGATGAAATGAAGGCATCATTCGTTGCGTACAATTTCAATTATAAAAAAAAAAAAACGTGAAAATGGCAAAATTTTCCATAGAATTTTTATTCCATGTGAAAATCATTATATCATAGTCTTATATAAAGTCGGTAGATCATTTTGCAATTCACTTACAGTCAAACCTGTTACTAGTAGTCACCAAGAACCAAGAAAAGTGACTATCGTTCGGAAGTGACATTTCTGTGGAGAAAGAGTGTGTTTGCCGGTTAAGGTATTAGTTGGAAGGGTACAATGTAGATGCCGAAAACTGAATAATAAAAAAAATCAGTTTTTAAATAGCAAACCACAGTGTGATATTTGTTGTCTTAAACTAGATGAGCACATAAAAACATAACAACAGTCAAGGTGGAAGTCCTCTGATGCTTTCTTTATTGACATACTTTGTAATTCAGTCAGAAAAGCTGGCCACCATACATGTAAATCTGTACCCAGACAACACTGAAAGTATTTGCTGGCAGCTACTGACTGCATACAATAGGTTCTTCTCTGTAGAGTTTTTGTCAATGCGTAAAAAGCTGTCAATACGATTCTTCCTGATGTGATTAAGCAGAGAGCAAATCATTTCAACGGTTTCACAATTAAACGGAAAATGAGACTTGTAAATGTGTGCAATACTGCAGAGGATGATACATGTAGGTATACAAATACTTCAATGTCGCTTTAACCCTTTGAGCGCTGTAATTTTCCCCCGCCAAAATTTTAGTGCAAAATTTTACCAATTTTTATGAATTTTTCTATAATTTTTTGATAATTTTGTACGAAATGGACATCACATTTCATTTGCTACATTTTTTTCTCAAAATTTTGGCAAAACTCTGAGAAAAATTGACGGGGGTTTTTATTTTATAAAGGGGACAAAAATAGACTTTGGCGCTCAAAGAGTTAAAAGGGAATACCTGTATGGAGGTTATAACATTTCTGCATTTATGATCACTATATGCACAAAGGAACTTTTTTTGCATATGATATTCCTTGAAAGAAGATTACTAATAAACTTTCTTAACCTACATCATTAAAAGCAATAAGTAACTATCAGTGAAATGTGACATAAAAATGAGATGAGGAAATGTTCATTTGGTATAAATGTGATTACAGAAGCATAGCTTCCACAGTATGGATTTCTGTGAGTGCTTGTGCAAGATTTATCAGACAAAATGTCAGAGAGTCATAGGAGTGATCGTGAAAGGGATTTTATAGGCAAACATTTTTGCAAATTTTAGACCCCATATACTGTGTCAATTATAGCCCTGGGCAAACATGTACTTACCATTTCCAATTGCTGTGCTCATCCATAGGAATGTGTTGGTCACTTTCTTCAACTGTTTATAACTGTCTATAAAAACCTGTATGTCTGTACTTACATTTGAGAACGACATTATCTACTATGCAAAGTATTTTTCTGTCGGTGCACGATGCAAAAAATGGTAATTTGATGTAGCACATCCCAGTGGTGACTGAACAGTGAGCAAGAACACATGTATAGACGGTACAATATACCAAATGGAAATATCAAAGCTCCGCTTGCTGTAACTGTTAATGTATGTTTCTTTGTATTTGAAAATGTTTTACCAGTAACAGTAGAGAGGGTTACAATGCTTTTGTCAGACAGGTGTAACAGTACAGCTCTCAATTATCATTTATCGTTGGTATGTTTTAATCGACTGACAACAATATGTCTCTAACTTGTCTTTTTCCATCTAGCAATTTTGTACTCTAGATGGTAGCAATTACAGAACAAATGATAGTTTCCTATTACTCATTTTCATTGCATAAATTAATCATTTTTCTACATGTATTTACCTATTATTACCTATAAGATGATCATAAATAGATGGAGCACTTGTGTCTCCGAAAAGTACATGGTAAATGCTGGTCTATAAACGATGAAAAGAGACTCCTTGTAGAAATTTAAAATATTCATCCAAGTTATTAGTGTCAGAGACTTTGCATGGGCCATGGCCAAACACCCCTCAGTTCCTTCTGTAATAGCAATGATGAAACTGATGTTGTATTTTTCCTTTATTTATTTAGTCTTGTTTGTGTGTCTTTTCTGTCTCCAAAATATTTGAAGAATAAAATATACTGACCAAAAACACTTTTGCAGCACATGGATTCACCAATATGCATTCCACAGAGACTGTGACAATACAGGGTTTTGATGGAGTGCCATATTGTGTAGTGTGTACAAACAATAGATTGCACATGTACTTGTATAGACTATACTGATCTATGGTTCTTACTGTGACTATACATAAAATTGACTGCTAGTTAATACCCTATCAGTAAACATAAAGTCAGGTCAATATTTCAAATAAAGGTTTATATCAAACAACTGCTCATTTCCACGGAACAATAACTTTCATGGCCTATAAATGATCGCTTCCTATGTGTTCAACAATAGCTTCTTGAAAACCCTTTTAAAAGTATGACAATTGAGTTGGACACGCCTTCCTATGAATAAAAAATAGGCTGACACTGTAAACTGCCAAGCACAAAATGGGCACAAATTTGGAAGAATAGGATATTGTAGTAATGTTGGTTTAATCAGCACATTTAAGCTCATCTACTTCTCTTTTTTTTGGCAATTCACTTATTTTTATGGGTAGTTTGTAATATTGCAACTTTCAGCTATGGGGCATCTAACACTTTTGATAAACTTGAAAAATTAAAAGATCCTATTCTCGCAAATTAGTCCACTCTTTTTTTGAAAGTGGGGATTTAACCCAGCAGTTTTGTCTATGGCTTCTCCGCTAGGTGACTGGGTGCCGTATATTGTGAGTTCGAACGCGATTGAAATTTACCATATTTTCCAATTGTGTTCTGGTATATTTTAGTACAGCTTGTATATCTTCCAGAGGTGTGGCTACAATATGGCCCCCATGAGTTGAATTACATATTGTGTGGACAGCTTGTAAAACAAGTTATTTGTTCAGGACAATACATTGAAGCTTTCATGATTGTCAGTGCATATTGCCTACACACCAGAAATTTAATTTTGTGAAAAAGACCAAATACCCATACTGTACATGTAGGTATGCAGTGAATTGAGGTTTCTTTGGTTTGAAAATGTTTATATGTGACTGGAAAGCCTGAATGGCCATAAATATTCCCTGTAAATGTCATGGCTTAACCATTGAGTGCTTTTCCCACCAAATTTTTCCCACCAAATTTTAGTGCAAAATTTTAACAATTTTTATGAATATTTCTGCAATTTTTTGGATTACTTTGGACCGAACAGACATCACATTTCATTGGCCTCAGGTTTTCATCAAAATTTTGGCAAAAATCTGAAAAAATTTGACTGGGGTACATCAAATATAGGCGACAAAAGTTGACTTTGGCGCTCAAAGGATTAAGGCCCAGGAATTGAAGTATGGCGTAAAAGAGTTGAAAGAAGTAAATAATATTTGTACATGAAAATGTCAACTGTATTTAAAATTGCTGTGATGGATTTAAATACAATGTTAATACAATGTGAGGTTTCTTATAATTTTGAATTGATGTCTCTATGACTCACACAAGCTAAGTTATGGCTTCCTCACAATTTTGAACGCCATGCAACCATAACAAAGAGAAATCTTATAGCTGCTTGTACATATACATGTAGCATTAAAAACAATTTTAAGGCTTCTATGAATCAGAGTCATATGAGGTTAATGACATGTTGGAGCCTGAATTACAATTTATGTATAGCTTTCAAGTGACAGATATGCATGTTTAGATTGCTTTTATACTTAATTTAATTATATATGTTGCTTGAATAAGAGCATAATGATTACGCCATACGCTGATGAAAATTGCCCTCTCTTTCTCCTCTGCCATGACATTATTTCACAATGCTATAATCTACAGTGACACCTACATGTATGCTCACCATCGATACAACAACAATAATATTCTACCAGGGTACATGCATATTGTATTCCATATGGATTTGATATATATACATACATTACTCCATGTGAATTCTACGAATGCTACTGCAATTTGCACTGTTCTATGAAAAAAGGTTCTGATCACAGGTGGCATACCTGTTTTGAACAAAAAGAAGAGCTTTGTCTAAAATGTTCATCGTAAATAACTGCAGGCTGCATGTATGTTATCAAGAGTATCATTTTGCCAGAATGATTGAACTGATTGTCTTCAGAGCTGGACCATACCGAGACAGATTAGACCATATGGCTTTTCTGTTCATGGATAATTGGCATATGATATTAATCAAACAAGGAAAACCTACAAAATTTATTTGCCCCTTTTTGATGTTGGGTACAGTTTACATCTGTGTTACCGCTTTTAGCTTTAACTCAACAGGGACATAGCTATTACATGTAATCCACATATCACGCTTGTATTAGGCACCTGTAAATGAAATTCTTTGTTTGCCGTCCTTGAATTTCCTTCAAACCTACCCTCCCAGAAGGTTGAAAAACAAACACAGAAATAAAACACAAGCTAAATTTTTGTGATACATTTCTCAGATGGGGGACAAGGTAACTACAGTTTTGTGTTTGTTTTTCATGATTTTGCATGAAAAGCTACCCATCCCCTAGCAAACAAAGAATTTTATTAAAAGGCAGCGTATCCTAAATCAAATAGAAACATATTGGTAATTACAAAGGGTATACAGCTGACTAGTGCTACATTTATCTAGTCTTAAAGATCCTTGGAGAGTGTCAATAATGGAAGATTGCTGGTTCTCTGATGTGGTACCGGTATATAATTCTGTTTGAGTCTAGGGGTAGTTGTTAGATATTCATAACTCCAAGGTCTTTCAGGGACAAAACTTACATGGCAGTTGGAATTTCTTCGTTAGCGAGAGGGTGTAAATGCACATAATAGTATTCCTGATGAGAATGAACAGAACGAGGATTGCTTCTATACATTCAAAGTTTAATTGAAAACAAAAACTTGTAAAATGTTTATTCGATAATTTTGAAAGTTTAATCTCACGAATGTTCAAAGATGGGAATGGTCAAAGTAGTGTGAAGAACACACTATTTTTATCACGAATAGCTCAATTTAGTGAACTTGTCGGCACTACAGCTGTAATTGTGATGATAATTTCCTTACAATTTTTGATAAGACAAACACAATGTCATACCCTTCTTCCTAAATGAGTAGTCAATGAGTAGATTGTGTATGATGTGTAATGTTATTATTGAACAATAAATTCTAGTGAGGATCAAAATCCAGTACTCAACATGGAACATCGCACGCACGCACACACACAAACACACACACATTTGTGGGACAAGTTAAACATTTGGCATTTAGACATATTATATACCCTGGTGTGTATATATATATATATATATATATATATATATATATATATATATATATATATATATATATATATATATATATTATCTGTATATCAATATTTACCTGTATCTATCTATAGTATATATTTACATGATAGATAGATATTTACAACACATACACATTAATTAAGCAATAAAGCACACCCAGCAACGGTATACCACAAGATTTTGAAATATGTGCACGAGCAATAGCGAGTGCATGTGAACTGGTCAAAATCGAGTGGTATACCGTTGCTGGGTGTGATTTATTGCTATTACATCATAATAGTATATTGGAATTCTGGATTGGAACGTCATAAACAGATTTCTGCTCAAGCTTAGAGCTTGCGTGTATGCCAGCCGTGGTATATCGCCAATATACCATGGTTCTTTTCGTGTCTCGACCAATCAGATCGCAGTATTTGCACCAACAATATACTGGTATGATATACATGTAATACTGATTACTCCACGAATGTAACACATACAATGCTTGATATTGCATATAACATACCTCTAAATTGCAACTATTTCACTGTGAACATTTCTCTCTATGCACTGAACAGGACAATGAGGCAAGATTTAAGTTCCATCCATTGCAAGTGGACAACAGTCAGAATGACCATGAAGATGCCAAAACTATCCTCAACAACAACAACAACATCATTAGCCAGAAAAAAGACACTATTTTGTGGAACTCAAAACCAGATTACAGTTATCAAACATTTGACCAAAAAACTTATCTATCAAAGACAATAGTCCAAACGGGACAGGACGCTTATGCAAGAAATAAATTTAATCAAGTTGAGAGTGACAAACTGAAGATGGACAGAGATATTCCAGATACAAGGAATCCTTTGTAAGTCATTTATTGTATTCTGGATTTTTAATGGTGTATGAGCTTTACACAATTTGTTTGTCAAACATAACCATGACTTGGGTTGGAAATCATTAGATCTGGCAAGTTTTGCAACATGTAGACTCTAAATCCTCAGTAATACTACCAATAAGAAATCATCAATTTTAAGGTACTATTCAGGCATCAAAATTACTTTTGCCCAAACTTTCCTCAAGGAAACTATAAACTATTCCCTTTCGAAATGGAGAATAAATATCTGGGGTTATTGTGCAAAATTTCTTATTAGAGAAATAATTAACCCCATATGTACAGACATTTGAGATATGATTTGGTTTTTATGATCTGATATGGCCAATGTGACTGCATTTTTTCAAACATTCTTTGGAAATGATGAAACAGATCGTTTTAAGAAGAGAACAATTATTCATGGTGAGTCAAGACAAGTCGGACACAATATTATTGTCATTGTGTTCATTATTGAGAGATGATGTAATGTATATGAAGCATAGCATGGAGGTATGGTTTAGGGGGCAGGGCGGCGGTGAGGGATGCCATATAGATATGTACACTGAGCATTTTTGCTGACACTGCATTTGTTAGTGCACAGGCAAAGGGACGAAATTTGCTGAGATTTGCTGCTTAACTGGAAATTCTGAGTTTTATTGTCTCTCATGACTGGTAAAGTGCATTCAAAATGGATTTACTTTCCATGAGACTCGTGTTTTATTTCTGCAGCCACGCAAAAGTTGGTTGCAGCATAGACGCTTGAGTGCGGTTGTACAGCCTTTGTGAATTTTTCTGTACCTGACAGACATAGGTGTTCAAGTAATAAGACATTGGTAAGCATTTTTACTGTAGTGCACATGTCTGTCATCTGCACTACCACTATGGAAGAAATATATACTGGTACAATTGACTGATGACCTTTGTAATTCTTCAGAGGGAAAGGTACAGTGCCATAGGCATATCTTTTGATCCATATTCATGAGTATGCCATGGATAGCATGACACTGTCTGACAGTAGTGACCCTTGGGTTGAACCCAAGGTCATTGGAAAATATAACTTCACTGATTGGTCCGACGTTGAACCATAAAAGAAATTGACCAGTTAAGGAGGACCTTGCGAGAAAGCTGTGGGCAGCCATAGGTTGCTCATATTAGGATCCTGTTGAATCAAACAAAAATACTTTCTGTAATTCCCCATTCATACCAGACCCTCTACTTGATCAACCCTTCAAGTGCCAAAGTCAATTTTTGTCACCTTCATAAAATATAACCCAAACTTGTCAGATCCAGACAATGTTTTTTTTCAGATTTTCCCCCAAAAATTGATCAAAAACTGTAACCAATCATAAGTGACGTCCGTTTGGTCAAAAATTATAAAAAATTACAGAAAAAATTCATGAAAATTGGTAAAACTGCAAAAAATAAAGGCAAAAGTAAGGTTCCAGTCATTGGGTACATGGAGGAATGAGTAATATTTAAGAAAACCTGGGTTTTTCTGTTATTTTATTCGTAAACAAATAGACAATATCTTAAAGACAAATCATATCTTAACAATTAGTTTGAATTCTGTGTGATGTTTGAGACATGGAAATGAGATGATTAAATTTTAAGTTTCTATTTCAAATTTAGTGCAAACACCTGAGACTTCAGAAGTGTGGATCTATGATACCTTTTCATCTTTTCAATCATATGGGTTTTGATGGCTGTCAAAAAGAGAGTCCCTGTTTTGAAACAGTAACCTATATCCATGTATCAAAGTTGAACTCACTTTCAAAAATTATGCTCAGGCATGTTTTTCATGGTGAGTTCCTAAAACGTAACCAAAATTCCTGATAGTGGAACCGAAATTGCTGTAAAAATTGAACGAGGACGTCGAGGTAGTGCCGTGTAGGTAGCACGAGGTTCCCATTTCTTATGCAGCCACTGTAACATCTAGTGCATTAAGGATGAGAGGCTTTCCAGTTTCATTAGTGTGTCTTTTGATTTTCAAAAGAAGCAGATGTTCATGAAAGGAATTCAAATTACTTTTATGAATCAGTGCAATCAGACACAGTATGGAGAAGGTCTCAGAGCTTTGATTGCATACAAATGGAATATTGTAGAATGATATTATCAATGTGCATTTGGTCATATGATGAGCGTATCACCATGGTGATCACTGATCTGCATATTTAGGTAACTACTATATTTTAATGGTATAAAATGTTCTGGGTTTTTTTTTTTGCTCAAAATTATCCTTTTTATATTGAAATGTGAATTAGTAGTATAGTAAAGTCTTCCGTCCTTCCATGCAATATGGAGAATAATGGAAACTTCAAATTCAAATGTATATATTATTTTATTATTCATCACGATGCATCAATCTGTTTTATACTTTGAATTCATCCATAAGATTATATTGTAACTTTTCTCCTCCAGATGTAAAAAGCAGCAATGGGAGAGGCAGTACCCACAAACTAGTGTCATTATTACGTTTCACAATGAAGCTAGATCCACATTGTTGCGCACTATAGTTAGGTAAGTAGACAGTGCAGTCATTGTAACATACACTGTTGACTCCTGCTTTCCAGTGAAAGTTATTGGCTTTGCATCCTTTGTAAATATTATTTCTTTCAGCATTATTAAAAATAATTGATTCATCAGCACATCTGAGAAATGCTGGGTCACATCTTTCTCATGTTGGAAATCATTGTTTGTCTAGGGGTGCCTTTTATCTTTACTAAATGCAAACATGTCCCCCTAAGGCACAGTTGAATTGACCACAAGTTAATAAGGGCCCAGCATTCTTCTCTCCTATCAATTCTAAATTCACCGAAGCCATGGTAAGGACTGTCACAGCGGATGGACAAAGTTTACTTAAATCCATGCTAGAAGGTCCACACATGTAGAATACACTCTGAGCCTTCATATGCCATAAAATGATTGAATGCGATACTATGTTGGTGATTTTTGTGCAATTATTGTGCGTCATTGAATACAACAATGAACTTCAACTTAACTGTGTGAATTGCAATACAAAATATAAAGCCCAGCCTCAATTTGCTGTGTTAAAATAGAATTCATGTATATATGATCTTATCTGAGCTCGAATTGCCATCAAGATAGTAAAACATGAAAATTTGAGTTCCCATCTGTTCCCAGCTTGCAATTTGAAAATGGAGATGCACAGATGTTTTGTTCGGGTGGATTTGGACAGAACTTTCAGTTACTCTGTTGTGCTATGTTGAAATGGCAAAAGCGTGGTTCTATCCGTGATCCGTGCTGTCATGTAGGGGCTGGATATTTAATGATTCTTTAAAAAATATGATCTCCCAAATATCACAAAAAGCAGTATTGCAATTTATAGTTGACCACACAAACAGAAGAAAGGAAGACTTTACTTCCGCTTGTCAAAATAGATTGCAGAGGGGAAATATTTGAACATATGAGGTAAAAGTACGAGATTACTTTCGCAACAGTGGTCACTGTGATAAGACTGATAAGATTGCACACCTGCTGTAGGTGTACTTAATTACGTTCTCAATACATGATGAAGTAAAACGAATCAGAGGTTCCTGTTATTAAATTACCCTTTTCTTATACATGTAGCTCAAATCAAGGTGTTAGGCAACACGTCTACAAAGGTTTGTAAATGTCATGTGAGATATCGCATGAAAGATCTGATCAAGTGTCCCGTTTTGTAAGGACAGAAAATATTGCAATGTTTGTGAGAGTAATTGTGATAAGGCAAGAAGACGGAGATAGAGTCAACTTCATCACAATTTTTTTAATTTCCTGTTTGGTGCCTTTCTCTATGGCTTGTGTGAGTTTCCTATTCCGTGGGAAACAAAATAACGATCCAACAGAATTCAGCCTCCTAATATCCCACAATGATGAACTGCACTACCGGGCCACAGATTAATGGTGTTTCTCACAAAGAAATGCTCAGCAGGTATATTGAATGAAGTAGTCTCTATAATCTGTGTTGATGAAATACTGACAAATAGAAGGTTGCTACCTTCAAGATAGAAACAAATTAATGTGTTCGGACAAAAGAAAGTATTATATTGATCTATGTAAAGAAACAAAGAGGCTGGATAAAAAGTCAAGTGGTTTAAAGAATCAGTATTGTGAGATAGTGAAATATTGAATCCCCTCTCAGAGTCTAAGCTTGTGTCAACAAATGCTTGAACAAGGTTCAAGAGGCTTGTATGACATGACTTTGAAATCTGTATAACATATACACGTGTACGATATGTTTCAACATTGAACAGAATTACTTGTAGCACCATTGCATATGATCGAATGGACACTCTGTGTAGAGATTTGTCCATGAACGCAAATCTGTTGTGTGCTAATGGTTGCTTCATTCAAAAATAATACTAATTTTCAATTTCCATTTGCAGTGTTCTTAAAAGAAGCCCTACCAGTATGATTAAAGAAATCATTTTGGTGGACGATTTTAGTGACAATCGTAAGTACATGTAAATGTGGTACATTGTATTTGCATAATGACAGAGTTCGTGTATTGCCCTGGTATCGAAACAACGCCTGACACTGATGACAGTCACAGGGCCAGTTGGGAATGAACATCCTTGTCACCATGCATAGATGCAGCTGTGTCCTAGAAAATGAATGACAGTTGCAAATTTCTCATGAAAGTGTTGTTTTAGAAATAATTAAAATATTACTTCATTTTGGTGTATCTGATCGCTCAAATCACTATAGTAAACAAGTTTATCACCTTTTGCCATGCTATGCAATGGCCTTACATCAGCTTTCGAGGGAACCTATCATCAGATCAGTGAAAGTGTCCGGTCAAAATGGTAATATTGTTGTCCAACATTTGAGGTTTTACTGATGGAAAGGTAGAATGGACAAGGCAATATTCATTCACACATTGCTTTCGCGGTGCCACCCCACTCACCCTTCAGAAATGTGACAACTTATTTGTCTCCTGTGCATCTTTCACAATGCTTTCAAAGCATAATGGTCAGATTTTGTTGAGAACTACTGTAATTCACAAGAACCACAGAGTAATGCACTCTGTTGTAAAAAAAAAATAAACGAGAGGTTTTATTGCCGATCGCAATAGACCTGCCCGCAAACATCATACGTGAAATTGCTTTGATTGATTGCCTGTGTTCATGAATGTATACGTTGATTACTTTCCATTGCAAATCACCCTAACCAGTCGTTCTGATGAATTGTGTATTTGATGACTAACACACTTCAAGGTTGATCATTCAGGTACATTCACGCACCATTAACATTACATATACACACCTCAAGGTTTGCTCTGTGAAGAGTATCAACACGCACGTCAATCGGTTTTTTTTGTGTAATCCATCTTTGTCTGTTCTCTCGATCCTCAATGGTAATTACAGCTGAAGATGGTAAGGAATTAGAAGCAATTAATAAAGTTGTAGTCTTGAGAAATGAGAAAAGAGAAGGTAAGGAAAATTGGATCCTAGAAAAAGTCTTTTATCATCATCAACATTAATGTTTGAAATAAAGCTCTGTGTAGCAGCATCTTGCTTTTGCACTTAGCATTTATCAGGCCAATACCCTATTCAAGCAAGTTCATATCTTGGTCAGTAAATACGTAATTAGCTCAGAGCTAGAATCTCTTTTTTTGTTTCTCCATGGTAACAGGGTCTACTATGGGTATCCTGTTTCAAAATGTGCTTCACCTGGATTAATACATGTGGTTTTTTTTTTTGATCAACGTAAATTGTTCAGCATTCAACTCGAGAATTTATGTATTAAGCGGGTCTTGTATTTCACATCTTGAAGCCCACACCATTTCACTGATACACCTCTACCTGAAGGGATTAGGTTTGAAATTTCAGGAAGTTATCACTTTTTTCTTGATGAAGTCGGTAATTGCCTATGGTATTTATCACCTCGAAAAAATTTTATTTTGTGTGCCAACTCTGTAACATAACATGGCGTGAAATGAGAATAAATTTCTGTGCATCAAAGCAGAAATTTTTAGTGTCAGTAGCACGTCATGGTGACTTGAAGGCAGACCAATGAACTGGCATTGCCTCGCGCACCGTAAGAGATGACAGTGTTGCCAGTGTGAGTGTGGTATAGAAACCTGCACAATGGCGACCATAATGAAGGCTGGTTTACTATGATACACCGTGACAAATTATGCATGATTTAAAAGTCATAAATAGAATAAATAGACTAGTATCAAACCTCTGATTCAAACTATAAGTTATTTATATGTAATTTTTTGGAGTGAAGCAAGTACTTCATGTAAAATATAGGAGCCCGAGTATGAGTAATATAGTATTTTTCACATAAGATTATTCTCCAGTGTAGCTATCATTTCACATGCTGATTGCAAAACAAAATGAATGTTTTGCGTATTTGGAACTATTATGCAACTCTGACACTGTCTTATTTTCATAAGTTGTAGGATTTTGGTTATTCAGATTTCATTTTGAATGATTATACTCATTGGGTGATCACATGAAATGGAATGGCAGATATTTTTATCGCTATCTGACATTCTAATACATAAAACAAAAAAGCATTTTTGTCTAACGGATTTTGAAATGATAAATTGATTTACTCTATACACACAGGCTTGATGAGGTCTCGTGTTCGAGGCGCTGATTATGCAACTGCTCCAATTTTGACATTCCTTGACAGTCACTGTGAGTGTAATCAGAATTGGATAGAACCTCTCATACAGCGAATCCAGGAGGTAAGTCTGGTTTGTCTGGATGTTGGGAACAAGAGGTAAATCAGACAATGGTGAAAATTTGTTGTTAGTACACCAAACTCACAGAAAACTTCAGGGCCAAGTTTTTCACAGCCTCCCTGTCTGGTGGTTGTGTTTGCATACCTCAAGGTGCCATAGTAACATCATTAAAACATGGCTAGAATGATTTCTTTGGAATATTGCAGAACAATGGTGGCATGAGACGCATGCATGTCAATTTGAACCATGTTACAATCCAATATGGCTGACAGGTGGATGCTGTGTAATGCCTAAACCCAATGTTCAGTATGACATGTTTACAGTATACAATGTTTTGTTTATTGATGTATGGAAAATACAAAAAAAACAATGATTTACTCGTGTGCACGGGAGGATAGCATACTGTTTTATGTGATCCAATTTGCTGGTTGGAAATCTGTTGTTAGATGTGGGTGTAACATGTCAGGAATAATATTTACAATACAATGTCTCTGTCAGAAAGAAACAATTCATTTCAAAATACTGAGATACATACAGTACTGCTTACATTGAGTTTGCAAAATAGCTTTTATAGAGCAAAATCCAGTTGGTTCTAGACATTCAATGTAATTTATTGAAAACAGCTAGTATATGCAGTTTTCATCCAATTGGCAGTATTGAATTTTCAAACTGCATTGTCGAACTTCTTACCATAAGTCACTGGCTGATACTCCTTGTACCCACTAATCTGAAATTCAATGATGTCTATAATCGCTCTCTCACGTTCAGTAAGTTTATTCCTCGTATTTTCCAATGTTGGATTAGTATAGGTGAGAGGGTGGGAGATGTACATCTAACATTGCCATGAAAATTTTCAAAAACCTTTTTTTTTTTCCTCCCTCAACTGACAGAATCCAAAAGCTGTCGTGAGTCCGATCATTGATGTGATCAACATGGACAACTTCCAGTATGTGGCGGCTTCAGCCGACCTCAAAGGTGGCTTTGACTGGAATCTGGTGTTCAAGTGGGATTACATGAATCCGCAAGAAAGGAACACAAGGAAAAACAACCCAATATCTCCCATCAAGTGAGTTTGGTGTGCTGTATCGTATGTCCAATTGCCATTCCCAAGGAATATCAGTGTTATGCGTTTCTCAGAATCATCAATACTTGTACACATCGTTGTATTTGTTGTTAAGTACATTATGATGAGTAATTGTAATACAAGTATGATATGTACATGTACTATGAGAATTATCAAAGGTTGTTCTATTTATTTGCATTTCAGTGTACCCTCAGGGCATTTTTAAAGTGCCCTTGAATCAAAAAAGTTTTCTTTAGCACATAAAAACTGTTACATATCACACATAATGGTACGTGGCTGACACAAAGAAATTTCCAGAGTTTCTGAAATTGAGTTCATGAATACAGATGGTACATTGGTACATTTGTAGTAAGAACACTATGAATACCTAGTATTCAAATGAATCCAGATGAGTTATCTAGTCTGCCATTGTATGGTGTCTTACTGGTTCAACCTTGAAGTAGAGCTTGGCGAGAACTTTTGTTTGTCCCCAAGGTGCAATCGCGGGAAGGTTTTAAAAAAAAAATCACAAAGCCTTGTTTCCTTGATGTTCATTTTATGGATGTGGCATTTCTCACGTACCACTCTCTTCTCAGAATTGCACCACAATTTTGGGGGTTGTTGAGGCTCATGATTTCATTGGAAGATCTGAATCGTGACTGTCCTGTTGTTGACAAAATACTCTTGACATAAACTCTAAAATACTGATACATGTAGTATACATAGTGTTATTCCCTGTGAAAAACTTGAATTTTGTTGAGGCCAAATGAAGAAAATATGACGCCCAGCTTTCTAGACCAGCTGCATAAGTCCCTTTTGTATGTTTACTTCAAGAAAATTATGCATGAAAATATGACAGTGTGCCACACTCAGTGCACAGAAAATGCTAGTGTTCTGTTGGATCTCATAATATGCACTGCACAATTCTGAACAGCGTGAGCTGATTCTGTGTTCAACTCGTACATGTACATGTATGCCATGGAGAATGGCCAACAACAGTGTTCAAACCTAAGTAAAGACTCTGTCAAGACAAGTTACAAGATGGGGTAAAACTTTTTTTTGCGTCTAAGGTTCTAAAAAGAGCAGCCAAGATGCGATAGTACATTTTTAGCATTTGGAAGATGTGAAAGACTCAAGAGAAATGCCGAAAAAGTTGAAGAAATGGACGGATATTTTTGCCTTAACACAATATACATACTGCACATATAAATACCTGTGATCTGTGTTATAACGGCTCATGTAACGCCAGATTCTTCTTGAATGCAGAACGCCGATGATAGCTGGAGGATTATTTACAATATCAAAACCCTGGTTTGAAGAACTTGGAAAGTATGATATGATGATGGACATATGGGGAGGGGAAAATCTTGGTAAGTGACCTTAGAAATCAGTTTTTGCATTTGCAGAATGACAGTATGCAAGTCTGTGTTTCAAAGTTGTCTTTCATTCCTAGCAGCCAAAAGAGAGGAGTATCTTTCCCTTAAACATGATATGGGTGTAAGAAATAACTCATTTGAACACATTCATCCTCCAGAAACTACAAAAAGAACCCATGGTTCTGTAATTGGATATAGAGGAAGGAGATTTCAATTTCATAGAGTTAAATTTAGAGAGGGGCTTCTGGAAATGTTCATAGCCATCTGCATCCCTTCAAATTTTTTGCATTTTAAGGTAGAATGCACCTTGGGGATAGGTATACTGACTCTCAAACTTTTATCATTTTTTTTCCTGATCTACCACTTGTGGGGATTTTTTTTAAAGCTCTCAGAGTAAGAAAATATTTCACCAATTTAGTTTTTAGGAAATAGAAAGTTTTATTTTTCCCTAAAGAGTTAACATAGAGATGGCAGCTATTTTGATTTTCAAATATCAGTAAATATTAGATAATTTATTTCTCTAGTTCCAAACTTTGCACAGTGACCCCCGATTTTTATTCTTGATTTTGTAAGAGAATGGTTAAAAGTTTCATTGAGGAAAGTTTGAGCAAAAGTTAATCCTTCATTTTTGAGGCGCATACTACCCCCTAAATAAAATCTGCTTACTTGAGATGTGTCTAAAGAATTAGAACTCTGACTCTTATCTTATGAATCTCACATTGTACTTGATATTTTTGAAGTAGATTCCATGTTTCTACTGTAATGCTTCAATACTTATGTAAGTACATGTAGGATGGTTTAGGGAACTGCTGTAAAAAACTTTTGATCATGTGAATAAATTCAATAGCCTTATTCGCTCAGTTTGAAATAAAGCGATCACATGTCGATTCTCGTGGTTTGCTTTTTCAATATTTTATGTCAATAGATCTCAGTGAGATGTTTTGAGATCTGCCTACCCCAATTATGCTTGTAGGGTGTACTAATCAGATTAAGCTATTAGTATGCTTCAGATTTCATGATGTAACTTATTTATTAGATCCCTCTTTACAGCGTTTTTCTTGATTGTCCTTTGGCATGGTAACTTTCTCCCTGAATCCTGCATTTTCTGTAGCCAAGCAAGCTACAAGATAGCTGATGTCTGGATGGCTTCTGATGATTCTGATTACATGCTGTGATGGTTTTAAAAATTCAACAGCTGCTTCCTATATTTTTTTGAAACATCTTAGAATGTTTTTAATGAAGAGAAACAATCCAAAGGAAGAAATAGTCAAATTATTACAGTACAAGTTCAGTATTAACCCTTTCACTACCATGGTTTGGCCCAAACCCATTGTAATAAATGGTGAGTGTGGACCTGTTCACAGGGAATTAGGTGTGAACAGGTTAAGGTAGTATGTGCCTCGAAAGTGAAAGGCTTAAAGTTTCGCACAACCTTTCCTCAATGAAACTGTCAACCATACTCTTTACAAATCTAGAATAAAATCAGGGGTCTCTGTGCAAAGTTTGGTACCAGAAAAACAAATTACCTTACATTTACTGATATTTGAAATTCAAAATGACGGCCATTCCTGTGTTAACCCTATATGGAAAAATAAAATTTTCGGCTTTTGAAAAACTATGAAAGTAAAAAGTTTTCCTACTCCAAAAGCTTTAAAATGAGCCCCCAAAAGTGGTAGAGAGGAAAAGAATTGTAGAAAATTTTAGAGTCCGAAAATTTGTGCCCAAGATGTATACTAACTTTAAACCAAACTATGATATTTGTCAAATATTGCAGTCTTGCTATGGCGCCTTATAAGAGCACACTGCATTTGAATAATGCTGTGCTTTATCAAATGTGATCAGGGGGAATTGTGAAAATTGTTTCATTCAGCGCTGCATCTATCTCTAAAACAAGTGCATCAGTCATGTCCATTGTAAATAGCAGTAATCCAATCTGTTTCAAATCTTTTTCAGGGTAATTTGTGTCATACTGAATATTTTAATGACTCTAGTCAACAAAATGCATTAATAATTTATATGTTGCTCTTTCAACGTGTGAAATTTCATCCCATGGATATCGACATATTAATAGCTAGCTGCAGTGCTCTGGAACTCAAGGTTTTGCCTGGGTATGTGAGTGGATGGCAAACCCAAATTTTGTTGTCCAGCCCACATACCGAGGCAAAACCTTGAGCTTCAGCACTGCAATTAATCAATAGAATGATCAGACCCTATATGATGTGTCAAGCAGTGTCACCATCAGTACTTAATTCATTTTCTCAGGGAAAATTGCAATTTCAAATTTGTTGTCCATGTACCTTTCCCTGTCTATGGAATCATTTGTCAACTCTGCTTCAATGACACTTACTAGTATAATCTATAATTCATGGATCAGTGTGCGAAGCAATGCTTCCTGAGGTTCATAGCCAGCTGTAGCCTGATTTATTGAATATGAAACATGGACTGTAGATACATACTTTAAGTAGAAGCTATCGTTTGGTAATATGCAATGTGGTTCAAAAGTATCATGCATGCAATGTGGTTCAAAAGTATCATGCGTATGTACCGGTAGTCCGTTCAAATTTCTACAGGAATTCTCAAGATTAATATAATATCTCCAGGGTTTTGGATGTGATTTCCATTGTGTCGACGCGTAATACTGAAGTGTCGACATGACTGAATTTGTGTGTCCAACAAAGAGTAATGATGTCAGTGACCATTTAATACCAGTATATGTAATGTGTAGGTTCATGTATGTACTACCTCTTGGACCATGTATGTCTCTACATGTCAGTGAATGTCACTGTGTAAGTGTATTTAGAGATGCGGAGATGCCTTTATTTGTGTGTGTGTGTCTGTATATATGTACACATGATATGTACATGTATAGCTGGAGTCACTGGCTATAATTTGTATAGAAGTATTTGAATATGTGCCTGTATTCATGCAAATGTGTGCATTTGTGCATATTTATACATGTATATATTCAATTGTGTGTAAGTGCATCTATCTTTACTGGTAGGCACTGAATTCATGTCTACATACACATGCTTATGTATTTATTTTAAATTCCGTTTTAATTCAACATTATCTTTATCAGACAGTTTACATCATTTAAGTTTATCCGCATCGTTCCTTTTGCAGAAATTTCATTCAGGGTTTGGCAATGTGGAGGTACCCTAGAAATCATACCATGCAGTAGAGTCGGTCATGTCTTCCGCAAACAGCATCCGTACACATTCCCTGGAGGTAGCGGAAACGTCTTTGCAAGGTAGACATGAGCTGACAATCATTCTTTCCTGACAAGTTCCGTATTTTCCATCCCTTTCTTGTTTTGCAAGATGTTCCATGTGCCATTCTGTGCATAATCCAGATATAGATATATAGATAGTTGCTCACAAAAATGAACAGAATCGATTCAGCAATGATGTTTGTTTCAGTCCAGTTTTAAGAACACAGAACCAATCACACAACATTTTGATACATGGTCTTTGTTGGAGATGTTTTCATAGATATATATCGAGCATGTTGTCAACAATACATCATACCCTGTCGACCTTGACCTTCCTTGTGCTGAGCAGAGAGCATTTTGAGCGACCAACAATCAAACCTCTCATTGCAGTGATAAATAATAGTATTATCCAGGTACTCAACAATGTATTTCATGGCCTTTAGTATCCTTGTTCTGTAGAGCTCAGGATTAAATGGTCATCTATTTTACATTAAAGGATTGAATTTACAAAGGCACTATAATCCATGAGTGAACTTTTATATCATAGATATTACCAGGTAGTACTCAACCAATGATATGGCAGCATCTTCTCGTTTTTCGTATAGGTACATTTCAATTGATTTGAAGAATTAAAAGAGATGACATAAAAATCCCCATAGTTGATAATCAATGAAATATCCATGTGATCATTTCATTTGGGATTAAAAAGCAATGATTGTAAGAGCTTGCAGAGGTTGCACGGATAATAACATTGGAATTGCATGATCTTCTTTGATTATTGATATTAAAGCTCCTAGGACAGTGAACGCATGATGGCAAAGCAAATGTCCAATGAAGCAAGGGAGCCAGTTATTCACAGAGATCACCCAGATGGTCTTGATCAGTGTGTTGACCATACTCTGGCAGACAGCAAACAATTATTGACAAGTTTCCAAGCAATCTCATCATGTGTAGGCATGCATAAAACACATAGATATAGAATACTTGACTTCTTTTTTCAGTGGCTGCTCTCAAAATCCACGTTTTTTTGCCAGCACCATGGCTTTTTTGAAACCACTGGCAAAATAAAGATTGTTGGAAGTGACCTGGAAGAATCTTGAGACAAGTTACTTTTTTGCAGCATGAGGAACCTGTAAATTTTCACATGACTGCCAGCAGATAACCTGGTCTTTCATTCATGCACTCATCTATTCATTGATTGTAATTGTTCAAGTAGGGTAGCCTTATCAACAGCGTCATCTAAGATGAACATCTTATTTCCATATTAAAAGATGTTTTGTTAATTAGGTTGTCCTTTTCACAGGAGATTAAATGTTAAGTGTAGCATTCCACTGTTGTCTTAGCTCCTTTTACGTCTTTTAGGTCAAACTGTTTTCGCCGCCTTGTTAACAGACATCAGACATCATTCGTTGTTATCTATCAGACATCATTGACCAGACAAGCATGGTTGATTTCTCTGCTTCAGTGGTTCCTGTCAGCATTCTCGTCCTGCCTAGCATTGTTCCAGGGAGATTTTCATGGCTTTAAGGCAATCTCTCTCCTCTGCGTTCATCACTGTCTGGTCTTGTCTGGCATTTTTAACTGGAACATTTGAAATTCCTATGTTGTATTTTCTTTGTGCTTTTTAAAAGCTATAGTTCAAGTCCTGTGCTAAATATTTGCCCAAATTACATAGTTCAATTTATTATATTAAAGTAATTTTTTTCATTTTTAACTTCTTCACCGCAATATTTTGAGTTTGCCTTATTGTTTGAAATAGGTTGGTGAATCTATTTACAAGAGGAAAGGTGGGGAAGGAGAGTTGAAAAGTACCAGAATGAGTTTATGGGAGAACCATTTGATTTCGGGGTTGGGGAGGGGGGGGGGGGGGGGGGGGGCGGGCTGGAGGATTTAAAAAAAATTGTTGCCAGAAATCAAATGGTTCTCCCCTTAGTGATGTGTTTCCTTTTGCAACAGTGTACCCATCTTTGTCTAATCTGCAAGCGAGAGGAAAAACAATGCAACAAAAATGAATGGATGGTTATCATAAAATTTGAAAAATCTAAGGCTAGAGAAAATCTAGAATCAAGAAAATAGAATTTTTGAAAAATTTAATGACAAAATATGCAGTCCAGAAATGAAAAAAATTGTGATATTTTTACAAAATGCAAAGCAAAATGGATACCTAATATTTCAGTTTCAGCCGGAAAACTTTAAGTACTGTAAAGTATGGGATCCTGTGCCAAAGAGCACATTAAAACTTGTTTCAGTTGCACCTGCTTTTACAAAAGGATAGGTTTCTACAATTTACTTTGAGTATAAAACAAATATTGCATTGAAATATCAGTTATTCATGTCCCTTCAGAGTATGAACTTTTTAAATGTCTCTGACGGTATCGGCAAACCCACGGAGGAAGTATTTGCTCCACAGTGATCGTCTGCAAATCTCCAAAGTGAATATGAATATTAGAGTACGTGGGATCTAAAAATGATGTTGAACACCTGTAAATTTTATTTATGATACATTTAATACGGCCTATCAATAAATTAGGCAGATCGTATTAAGTGTTAGCCCCCAGGTTGCAAAGATATTAGCGTAATGCTTGTCTTTTGTATCATCATGTCCTCAGAAGGCATCTACTTTCGTATATTTAAGTCCGGCATTTCATGGATGCTCTTTATCTGGTTTAATCCTAGAAATACGAGACGTGCCGCCGAAGTGTGGATGGATGAATATAAGAAGTATTACTATGCTGCAGTTCCTTCGGCGAAGAATGTGCCGTTTGGAAAGTAAGTTCAGAAAATGAATGTTCTGTCCTCGGTGCTGTGTATATGGTCTCAAAGTCAAGGCCAGTTAAGAGAAAGGCTGACACCTCCCCTTCTATGTGGAAAATATCAGGAATTTGAGAATCTCTGAATGCGAATCTAAGCTTGCAAACATCACGATTGGGATACTAAAAAATCCATAAAACAATACGATTTCTTAAAGATGTTATTCTGGTGTTTTAATGTAGATATTTGCTTTGAACTTTCCATCTGCCCTGTTCATTAGATTTGTAGCAAACCCATAAAACGAACTCTGGATGAATAAAATTGAAAGTGTCAGAATGACAAGTATGACAAACTCTCTGAACACAAGAGAATAAAGCTCTTGTATTCAAAATCACTTCACTTCAGAAGGTATACGTAATTTTTTGTAAAGAAGAACTTTCCAGTCCCAGATATACAACAATGACCAAAGGATTGTCAGAGCAGTTGAGAATCAAAACTTGATAAGACCAATCAGAACAATTTAACAGACTTGATTGCTTTGATATTTAGGTTGTACATAGGGATGTTCGCATTCATAGTGGTTTGTATATATAGTAATGTTATTTTGATGAAATTTTTTGTTTGTTGTGGGTTAAGAAACATTGATGGCAGAAATCATTGATGAGTACCTGATTGCTTTTAAATTTGGTATGCATGTTCCAAAGAACGTTTTCATTCAAGTTAACGGTAGCGGTTAAAGGCTATTTTTGCACCAATTCTTTTCTCAGAGTTAATGTCAAGTTTCAAGTGTTAGAATCAAGATATGTAGTTCAAATTTTCAGGATAACTCCCTCAGTTAATACTTCTCAAAAGAATATAAAAATTGTATATTTGTAGCCATGATTTTGAAATATGACACCAATCAATATTAAAATTTAATTTTTCATATTTTTTTACATATTTGAATTTAATAATAATTGGGTAGTATTAATATTACCAAATTAGTTATAAATATGTTGACACTATTAATTGTAAGATTTGTACGGCAGGATTTGTAAATAAAATTTGTTTTTATGATTTTACATGGGTTTACATATCAAAAAATTATTAAAAATTCTTTCAAATTTCAAAATGTGATTTTTCAAAAAGTACTTCAAATACAGGAAAATTGTGCCGTACAAATCTTATCTGTAACCTTGTTAATAGGCTGTAAAAATTCCATGTCCATATCTCATTTCAAAGGTTGGATTAAATTGGTATAAAATTATGTAGGAAAACTGTTATTCTGGCAAAATCGTTGAAAACAAGCCATATTTGCACCCTCTTTGAAGTCACAGAGCAGTCTTTTGGTTAATCTCACTTTTGACACCTCTTTGACACTCAAAGAATCTAAAAATACATTTACAATAGCAGTCACGCATTCTGAATGCAAGCACTGCCTTGTCAAACTTTCCTGAAAAACAGTAAAAAATGACTTTCCCTTTTCAAACATTTTTTAAAAGCTAGGGGACCTCTACCATAGTTAATACACTAAGGACTCCCCAACTTCCTCTTATTTGGTCAGTTTTTCAGAAGTTTCAATGGGCTATAACTCTGCAATGCCTATGACCCCAAAGGTCTAGTTTTTTTATTCCACAGAGAATGTTGACTACTTTTATATTTTAATAGTTTTATTGAAGTTTATAACTGACGCTCTAGCCTTTACCGCTACCTTAAGTTTAATCAAGACTGCTTACCAATAACTTTATTATTTTTCATTAAGGTAGAATGTGCCTCCGGGACAGAAATTCGGGCTTTCAAATTTAATCAATTCTCTTCTGATCTACCACTTGTTTGGGCTCATTTTAAAGCTCTTGATGAAAGAAAAGTTATCACCATCTTTGTTTCTTGGAAATCGAAAATTTTCTTTTTTGCATATAGAGTTATCACAGGGATGGCAGCCATTTTGAAATTCAAATATCGGGAAATCATAGGTGATTTGTCTCTCCAGTACCAAATTTTGCATGGTGACCCCTGATTTTTTATGCTTGCTTTTGAAAGAGAATAATTGAAAGTTTCATTGAGGAAAGTTTGTGCAAAAGTTTGTCTTCACTTTCGAGGCGTGTATGCGCCTCAAAGTGAAAGAATTAAACTTTTGCTCAAACTTTCCTCAAAGAATCTTTCAACCATTCTCTTTCAAAAGCACAAATAAAAATCTATTGGGTCTCCGTGCAAATATTGGTACAAGGAAGACAAATTACCCAAGATTTGCAGATATTTGAAATTCAAAATGGCCCTCATCCATGTGTTCACTCTACGGAAAAATATAAATCTTCGATTTTCAAAAAAAACTAAGATGTTGAAAGTCTTTCTTACTCCAAGGACTTCAAAATGAACCCCCACAGTGGTAGATTAGAAAAGAACAGAAAAGTTTGAGAGTCAGAGTCCAAAGATCTGTCCCTGAGGTGCATTCTACCTTATATTACCCATACAGAGTACTCAGCTCCGTATAATCTCACTGTTATTAGTGCAAACATTGCTGCAAAATCTATATATTTATACTTGCTATTTTGTTTGTGTAGGTCACACATGCATGCATCAATTCAATCAAAATGGGAGCGTAGTTGTTGGTGACGTTCTTTGTATAAATTTTACACTATTTGTAAAAATTTTACACTATCTGTATAAATTTTACAGCTATGTGTATATATTTACATTCTCATCAAAGTGAACATGGCTTTTTTGTCTTTTCACATTCGCATCAAAAGCTTAAGAAGAATCTACAGTATTTATGAACCTTGTGTTATCATTCATTCCACTGAATAAATTACAGGCATAGGCTTAAAAGTATTCTTTTACGTAGATTTCACATACTTTAGTCCCAGTATGTGTGATGCAAAATTCAAAAAAAGACAGATTATGACCATTGATTTTATAGAAATTGGGTCTACACTTACGGGCTAGCTCATCACAGGCTTAAAAGTATTCTTTTACATAGATTTCACATACTTTAGTCATAGTACGTATAATGCAAAATTAAAAAAAGGCAGATTATGACCATTGATTTCATAGAAATTGGGTCCATGCACTCACGGCCTAGCTCATCATGTCTGGGTAATGAATTAGTAACATGACACTGATGTGAATCTCTTTCTCGCATATTCCCTTACATGGGAACATCGGTCAGAAAATTGATACCTGCCAGGGATATTTGAGGTATTGACAGCCACCTCCTAGATGTACCCGTGTCTCAATAAGTTCAGATTTTAATGATCACTGATGTGATGTCAGCAGACTAGTTTACAGTGTGGAGAACAATCATATTATGTATCATGAAAGGAACTGATGTTGTTTCAGCCAAGAGAAAAACACTTCAAACCAAACTATCAACAGATACAACATGGAGGAAATATTCCTTTAGAGTTCATGATAGTACAAACCAAAGTAACATAATATTTGTGCAGTAATGCCAGCGCGAACTTCATTTTCATTTGACTTCCTGAGGTACCCAATGAAGGCATCTGAAATCCAAATATTCAGCAATTACCTGTGCCAGTTGACGAGTGTAAAATTTTGCAAAAATATGAAAACAAAGGATGTAGGTTTTTCTCCGTGCTTTGTAAGTAAACGTGAAGCTCTTCTTACTGTAGTTAAACCATGTAGCAGTTAAATTGAAACGCAAATGCGTTTGCCTTGTCAAAGAGGTCTTTTTTTCATGGTATGTACATGGAAGACAGGCTTTTCAAGCTTTAAGACAGGGTGCTTAAGATCTACAACAGATTGTTTGATATAGTATGGATTTATCTTATCAAGTATTGTCGTTATCTGCCGATCTGCTCGTAAAAAAGAGGTACTACATTTGCCGTAACCTAGTTTTAAATGTCAGATTGTCCAACCCAATGTTTAAAAATTGTGCATTATTGCACTGTTGATTACGTTTCAATGAAAATAACATACAAAATCTTTGAACAATGTACATATATTCTAGATTGTTTCACTGATGGCTATGGTCAATAAGTTGTCTTTTGGATCACATTTTACTGTTCACAAAATATGTACATGTACGGTTATTCCTGGAAAAACAATGCATTTCTTTTTCCCTCTTTGCTTTCAGCATACAAAGTAGAGTTGATCTCCGGGCTTCTCTGAATTGCAAGCCGTTCAGCTGGTATTTAGAAACTGTGTATCCTGAACTCAGGTAAGCCTTGTAATAAATGCTCCTATTTGTAAATTTGCTGACCTAATTTTGTCACCACTTTCAAGTTGAAGTTTCTGAATGTGAACATCCGTAGGAACCAGTAAAAAGGAATTAAAAACATTTTTACGTGTTTGTTGAAGTATAGTAAGAGAACTGGACTTGATACGGCAGAAAACAGTGAAAAAATGTAAATAAGTTACAGCGTATGTCTTTCTATTATGAACATAAGTATGAACATATTGACAGTGTGCAATATGTTGCAGTGTGACTTTTGAAGCCATTCTTGTTTACACTTTATGTAAAATTTCTCTGCACATATGCTAACCTGGGTCATCTCTATTTCTTTGCTAATATCCTCTGCATTTAACGTGTCTGTGCACCAATACATCTGTAGGGTCCCAGACAAGAGGGACATTGCATTTGGAGCTCTGCAACAAGGCCATATGTGCATGGACACCATGGGCCACTTCACAGATGGAACATTGGGGATTTATGAGTGTCACAGTACCGGTGGGAATCAGGTGAGCAGACAAAAAAAAATGTGAACTTTATTCCATGACAAATTTTACAAATCAGCGTCTTGAAAATAAATGTTTGAATTATGGTAAATTGACCCTGATGCAAGTATGTACAGATGTAATGACAAATGCTATAGAAGAATTGAAAGACAGACAATATTTGGGAATCACTTCATGAATATCTCTCCTCCCATGCTTTGTACTTTAAAGCTCTCTAAGGCCAAAAAAAGAAAAAGAAATGTTTCTGGTCAGCGTGTGCGTCACTTGAACAACAGCGCGTCACCCTTTTTACCTTCTCGTGTCTATTTATAGACAGAGAAGGTATTTGAGTTGAAAACCAATATGCTGCTGTCAAGTACTTCCGTCTGTCAAGACTTCCGTCTGTCAAGATCCGTTGACGTCATGCCATTGTGATGGGTCATATCATAAACTGTTGGGGTGTTCATGGCTCAGATTGAGGTGTGGGAGAACGATTTTGAGCTATGACAAAAATCAAAAGGGACTTAGCGGCATAGCCACAGTGTTAAGCCTTTCTCCAAGGTTTCTTAGTTGACTACAATCTATTACAGACTACTGAGCTGACGTTAGGGGTACTCACTTTGTGTTTGCTCACTCTGTGAGCGCTAGTGTTTGGTACTGAGTTGCTGTGGATATCCCCTCATGGCCTCACGTGATCTTGGCCTGTTGCATAATCTGCAGAGATGATCATATGCCTCCGAGTCTGAAAACTGTCGTTGTGTAAGCCTGTCGGCATTTTCCTTGCATTTTTTCTCATTTAATTTTGCAAAATATCGGCGAGTACCTCAATATTTCAAGATAACCCTTCTTCCCAATCGTTTCCTGGAGTTTCAGAGTCATATGAACGAAAATGAGTGAAAGTTTTAAACAGGAAAATCGGACGTCGGCCATGTTCAATGTTTACAGTACAATCAGAAGTTTACGTGGAGGAATTAACCAACAAACACTATTCATGATGCCCGCCCTCTAGAGGCAGACCCCCCTATATGAAGTACCACATTTGATGCTTGTGGAAAGCTTGACCACACAATGGAGCATTTAAACTTTTAGAAAATGACAAACTGAATAAGAAGGTATTCAGAAAATGTCAAATACTGCGGAAAAATGCGCAAATATTCAAAATAAACACGTTAACTGACTGGTCAGCTATAAAAAAACAATGAAAATGTTTATGATCAAAAGTTTTTGAGATGCGCACATTTTAACAAATACAGAAATTATTAACATTATAAATATAAGACCAAACTATTTTTTCAGGGATGGGACAGGTTGGAAATGAGGGGTGAGAGACAAAGGCACTCCTATTGCTGCATGTGGATGCAGCCACACCATTTCATTTACAGCATACTTATTCACTGTGTTGTGTTCAAGTTCCATATTGTACTGACTGTCATACAAGGATAACATAAGCAAATCAAATCAAATTAGAAAAGGATCAATGCTGTTGTGTGGATTTTGCTGAACATGGCTGATTTAATATTTCACCCTATATATTTGGTATCCAGCAAAGGCATATTTGATGTAAAGTCAAAATTAACACTACATTGCTGACAATATATTTTACCGTTTCTGCATGAACTTTTCTTTTTTAAATTATAGTATATTAGTACTTCAAACAGATAACAGTTATCGTGATGTCAACCCATAATTTTACATCACAAAGACTGTAATTCTGCCAATTTTTTTTGTTTTTCAGTCATTTTATAAATTTTGCACTGCACAAGATGATTGAACAAATTGCAATGTTTGAATTTGTAAACTCAAAGAATAAAAATCCTTTGGTCACAGATTAAATTATTTTTTAAAAGAATTTACTCTTAAACACTTTTAGCATATATTCGTTACACGGTCATGTATTTCAAGGAAAATATGCCTATTAAAAACAGTAATTTCTTCACTTTCAATTTTTTTCAATACTATGACAATTATCAGCCATGAGGTTATACAAACACAAGACCAGATAAGCTTTTTCATCATTTTCACAGGACTCTTTGGAAAATCCATTAAAAACAGTTAAAAGTGACTTAAAATGATCACTTGGTATACATTTAATTTACACATGCCAGGTTGTGTATTTCACATGCACTCACGTCAGTAAGGAAGTGCGTCATTACTATTTTGGACTGTGAATTCTTCTTTCTGAATTATTTAACTTTTTCCCACATTGAACTATCTTTAGGCAGTTTATACTGTAGCTTAGAATTTTTTGATTGATGTATTTAATCATCTTTGGGTTCTTTTGGTCCATATCCCACCTCATGCCCCTACATCATCAACTATTTACCAACAACTCCATGCCAACAACCAATTACCTGACCTGGCCACACATTAGAGAAGGTACAGTGTCATTGACGGTATTTTTTTTTGTTTGTGGCCGGCGGCCGTGGCTGACACCAAACCAAAATGGCCGAAAAGAAAGAAAAATTCTTTGTGGCACATTTTTTAAAGAAAGACCTGACCAGAAACATTTCTTTTTTTTTTGGCCTAACATGCAAGATGGACTACAACAACATCAGTGATACTGTTATTTTCTCCAATAATGTGTGTGTCACTCACTGTTGTTCTCAACATCAGTTTGACTTCGTCAGCTGGTGATTCTTGTGTTATGGGAATATGTTTAGAGAATCCAACATGCTGATTCTGTTTTCCAATTCACAGGAGTTTGCATTAACCAAAGACAAATCAATACGCCATCAAGACTTGTGTTTGACATTACTGGATCACCGGCCTGGTGGTGTCATCAAACTGCATGGTTGCCATGAGAACAATCCAAATCAGGTGAATTGTGATATTTTTTAACAGACAAGACAGAAGAGTGTATCATACCTCTGTCTCTATTGTCTATCCATCAGTGTGTCTCTCTGTTGTGGGATTTGGTGTTACTGCCAGTGTCGCTGTACAGCCAAGAAGGGGGGGGGGCTTTTTGAAGTGATGTCTGTGTGTGTGTGTCACACTGTTTGACATGGGTTTCTGTCAATGTGCTTGTACAGTGAAGAAAATTGTTTTTTCACTGTGACTCCAATGTCCATCTGTGTCTCGCTGTTTGATGTTGGTTTGTGCATGATTATGCCTCACTGTTTATGTTTGTGACATTGTTTCACAGTCTGTATGACTGTGTCCCACTATATGTGTGCCTGTCTCATAAGGTAGCCCTCCTGGTTCCGTAACTGTCTGTTTGCCAATCTGAAAGAATACATGTGTATATATGAAGTGTTTGCCAATCTGAAAGAATACATGTGTACATGTATATGTGCATCTCCTGAACACATCTCGAACTTTCCTCAAGTAATTATAAACTCTTCCTGGGAATATGCCTGGCCCACCCCTGTACATTGTTGTTCATGCATGAAAGGGTTAAAGAGTCAAATCTTGATCTCAGTTTTTACTCTTCGATCGACCCAAATCTGAGCATATAGTGGTGAGCTGCCTACTTTGATATAATGATATACCAAAATGATACGTCAAAGTCATGTGCTATGTTGAAGGTTCATTCTCCAAATCACTGAATGACATATGCCAAGTTTTGTAAAACTTCCTATTGTCATTTTACTAACACTCAGATACTCGTACTCAAAAATAAAAAAAAATTCAAATTGAATATTCTTGAAAGATTGATTGCACAGTTACTCTTCACAATAATCTGCAAAACTATAGCCTCTGAAAAATGTTGCTTTCATCTGATATCATGGTATTACCTTCTCATTCAAGTGTAAATTCCCTGTTGTCTCTTTCAGAAATGGGAGCAAATAGAGAACAATCGACAGCTTCGGTACAGAGGCACTGATTTATGTATTGACAGCAAGGAGTCGCTGAAACTTGGACTGGTCGTGGAAAAGTGCAACAAATCTTCCATTACTCAACACTGGAGATTTTCACTGGATAATTTACATAAAAATCTTTGAATTCAAATCAGTTACTAGAGAAATTTACCCATCGAAATGAACACTTTCTCTTTTGTGTCAGCAGTTTATGTTTGGCGGCCTGATGATAGGCCCTCGTTGTTTTATTTTGTACGAGCTTTTTTCCATGTGTACTGTTGAGGGAATCAGACATCTGTTCATAGTTAATGTTTTTCTTTTAAAAGTATTTTCAAGACTCAGCAGTGGCTCACATGTGAACCCTAGGTCGTAAGTTTGCAATGCAAGACAAACAGGATATCCGTGAAATGTGTGCACTTATAGATTTGAGTAATGAATCAAAATCTTGAACAATTTTTAAAAAAGTGATAATACCGAGAGATTTTAATACCTGAAAATTACTAACCACTGTATTATAATTTTACAATGCCTCCAATGATGTCTATGAAATAGACCATATATCAATTAAAACAAAATAAAAATTAAAAAAAAAATTAGTTCTTGTATTAACAGAGGAACGCTTGTACCATATGAGCTAAAAGCTAAATTTTCATTGTTTTTCAAACTTACATCATATTCCAAGGTTTATTCCCAATTACACTAGCTAGAGTAACCGTGGTTCATTTTCATGTTATAAATTATCAACAATGGCAATAAGCTCTGATCAGTTCAAAACGATGATTTTAAAATCATTCATCGATTGCGATTTAAAAAAAAAAAGGATACAGTCATGTTGTACTTTGTGTGAATCATTTCAGCATGATGTAATTTTCTGATCGTTATGTTCCATTGACATTCCAGAGCTTCCATTGGTAACTTTGTCCTGATTCTATCCTACTCTACTAAGTCTAAATCTTTGTTTGATTTCTGTGTAATTGACTGTGTCCTCTGATTTGACTATGTGTCAAAATATGTGATGTTGCTGTTTTGTGATTAGCCTCAAATCCGTAGTTTTGACAAGGTGGTCCATACTAGTCTCCTACGGGACTTAATAGTGACAATCACTGGGCAGATGTCCCACCACTGGCTACCTCTGACAAGACCAAATCCGATTAGCTATGACTATAATTAGTGTGTGCCAAAATGTGGTTTGCAACCAATCAACAGCTTATACACCCCATTAACTGACATCCACAAGAAACAAGATTTGTAAGTTAGCTGTATCTGAAAAACCAAGACCTAGCTGAGTCTGGTGATAGGTAAAGCAGTTTTACAGAATTTCCTGCACTACAGTTATGTTCTAGTACAGTGACACCTCAGAAGGCAAAACTTTGATTTCCACGCAGTACCAGACCGATATCGACCCAGGCCTTGGTTCAGATTATTTTGGTTCATTGGTCCCTGGCTGGTTAGCATGGAACCAAGCTCACCTGTAATGAATCACCTGTAATTCTGTATTCAAAACCCTCAATACCTCCAAAAATCCTAGCAGAGTGGTAGGGACATTAGGGTAGACACTGCATGGTTAATTAGCTGTCCCGTAATGAGCCCAAGTACTTGTCCAGCTACTAGCTTGCCTCTCTGAATTCAAAGAAGAAGTGGTGTAGAGATTACAAGTGGGTTTCTCAAGGCTGTTCAATTCTAATCCTTTGTTGAAAAAAAAGTTAAATTTGAACAATCACGTAATGATCATAGACAAACAATTGAAAGCCTTTCAGTAATTTTCAATTACAAAATCAAGCAATAACATAGAAAGCTCTTTTCAACTTTTGTGCGGATTGAAAATTTATTATAGATTTTTATTTCATACTTTCTCTTTCTTCTAGGACAAATATACTGGTATGTGAAATTTTAGTGTGCTCATATACTCTTGTTATCATGTATATTTTCTCTTGAAAAGGCGAGGTTTACTTAAAGAGCCTGTGCAAAACCCGCATTGCAAAATTTTGACATCGCCCTTCAGAGCCTGATGAGCTGGTACATAAATGTTTATTTACTTGAGAACAATTGACAACTGGGAACGGTCACATCCTCAGGGTCTACATAGTCGCTTGTTTTCACTTTCTAATGCTCAAATTCTATTTCACGCTTTTGCAGCCTCCTTGTGGTATTCTATACGCACAAGTGGTTTATTCAGTTTGTGGTCTGAGATGAGGATCGTGTGAAATGGCAGGAAATTGGTTCATTGTGTTGTCACCTTGTACCAAATTGTAACACGTAACTTATAAGGCTCTTGGCCGAGCTTCAGGGTAGACAAATCACACAGACAAGGTAGCAAGCATAAGAAAAACACCAACTTGGGCATTCTGAACTGATAGCAAATATAATTTTTTTCCTCTGAGGTATTTTTGTCATATGATATATGAGTGGGCTTTGCACAGGCACTGAACAAAACGACTAGCATCAGTCACCCTGTACAGCTTGCTATGTAATGGGGATAACCAGCTGTAATGTCCTGCATATTGAAATGTAGTCAGTACTAAGTATTTCATCCTCATAGACCACGCTGGACCTATGAAATGAAAAGAACTAACGACTTCACTACAAACTTGTTGTTATTCAGGTGATTAAAATCCAGTCGGTGCCATCAGTATTCCTCACAGATTCTCCTGAAATTTTTCATTTCCTGCTGAGAACCACATTTTATCATGAAAAGTAGAAATTATATTTCTGTTCCACACTGATCTGTCTTCCTTCACAAAACCTCAGTAACACCTGCATTCGGATTGTGAAATGTTATTGAACAAGCTGAGAACTCAGCTGGTGACAACATTGACATTGGACAGAGTGATTTCAAAGCCAAGACCAAGCTGCTGAAATACGAACAGCTGTGGTTCTTCGCTTCACTGCTGATATATATGGAGTTTTGTTCATTTTTATTTGAATTATTCTAAATTTTGTCTTTAACTTGTACAATTTATTTATGATTTTACATGTCTGCTTTCGATGGTATTTTTAATTGACATTAGCTTTGTTTATATTGTCACAAGTGTTTCATTTGTATTTTATCTGTACTATTCATTTTATTTTCATGTTCAGTCCTGTCATTCTCATGTTAATTGTTGAAGGATGCGAAGTTCAACATGTTTTTCTATCAATGCAGATATTTTGGTGAACGTTCTAGGTGCTGTGTGCATTGTTGGAATTTATAGATACTGTTCTTAATCTTATCAGCAGTTTCAGCCTCACACCCTTTCTCAAGCCTCAGCTTTTTGTTTCAAACTGTCTAACATGTGCCCTCTATGGTGGAATATCGAACAAAGCGCAACTCACCTGTAGAGGGCGCACTTTTACAACTTGATTAAATTTCATCACATGCTGAAGAGAGAGAGAGGTTCAAGTTGATCACAAATCATGTTGAGGTAAACGATGTGTACAAGAAGAATTAAGGGCTCCCGTACAAAGTAACAAAGCTGAAAAACATACATGTTAAATATTGATCAAAGAATGGTGTCAACCTCATGGTCATATGTGTGATCAATATTTTTCTCTATTTCTTCTGTTACCGACAGTCTGGTGAAATGAAAGTCCCTTCTTGGAAATGCCTTACATAGACATGTATGCTATGATAGCACTCAACAGAGTAATGCTATGATTACCCCTTAAATACAAACATTAATTTTTTAGGCAGTAGTTGAAGAAAATTAAAAATATTTTTGTTTATGTAATTGTCATGGTGCGATTGAAAATCCTGTGAATGCAATCACTCTCTTGAGAAAGAAGATGCTGCAAATTTCAAAACCCAATTTAAATATGCTGCAAAACAACATTTGAAACATTAATCAGCCATAATTACAAGTGAAATCAGAATAACATTAAAACCCAAAAATCTTTTTGGGGAGGGGTATGCCCTTTTTTAAATCTTACTTCAAGTCATTTAATAATATGACTGTGTACTCCCAAATGGATTTCCCAGAATTAACAGTGCATTTTTTGTTTGAGTTGCACAAAAATATGAAAAATGAAGTCAGCGCTTGTGAAATGAAATGCTCTTAAGTGCCAACATCCTGTAACCATTTCCCACTTACGTGGCAATGTCTTTATCTTTTTAGGAACATATGTATTGTCTTAATGCAATTTGATATATAAAGGAGCCAAATAAATTGCGTCAATGACACTCCCGATGTGACTAGTTGTGAATTATAAGTACTGACCAACGACACACAGATCTCAGGGTGTTCACAGTGTTTTCAAATCGGAGGGAAATTATCATTGACAGGCAGCTATTGAAAGGTATATACCTTAACTCTTTCGGTGCCAAAGTCAATTTTGTCACCTTGATAAAATATGCTCTAGTAAATTTTTTCCCGATTTTTGCCAAAATTTTGGTAAAAATAAGCAAATAAGATCTGTCTATTTGGTCCAAATTGTCAATTAGAGAGATATTCACAAAAAACTTGTAAAATATACTACAATTTTGGTGGGAAAAAATTTCGGCACTCAAAGGGTTATTGGATGAGCTTGAAAAAAATGATGAGAAAATAGCAAGGCAAAAGAAGAGATTAGCTACTCAAATTTGTTATGTGTCCAGCTGAAAATGAACGCGCCGAGATACTGTAAAGGGAATGTTGTTGGGACAGGTTGGAAGTCTATGGAAATGAGAGCTCATTATGTATGGAGTGTGAGAAAATGAAAAGCGGTTTTCAGCCAGACTTTGTTATCGATGATAAAATATATGTACATGAATACCAGAGTTACTGATAAAGATTGTGTAAACCTAGATGTCGAGGTTTCAAAAATGCTTCAAATATTGCCTGATGGTGGCAGTTTCTCAGAGGCCAGAGAAAACAAAACAAATGCTGCTTTATACTTTTTAAATTGCATCTAATATGTCTTGATGGCAACTGCGATCTGTAAACTGTCAAGCAACTGAATGGGCACGCTAGCAACAACAGTGAATGTATTTTCAGATAAAGTGTGTTTGTATGATTGTTGATGGGTTGATGTTCAACTTGCCCCAATTCTGTGCGCTTATAAATATCCTGACAGAGTAAATTGTAGGAAGAAATTTCAGCAGACTGTTGCGTTTGTGGTGAGGTGATCACTAAGGGACTGGACACAAATTACAGGGGGGGGGGGGCCGGTGTTTTTTTGGGGGTGGGTCGCCATTTTCCGCGCAAGCATTTTTGAAGGGTCATAAAATTTTGTGCAAGCCTATGGGGGAGGGTCACCTTTTTTCATGCATCAAAGCTGAAATTGCATGTGCACGTTATGGAATACTGAAAAAAGAAAAAATACCTCCTGGCACTTTCATTTTCTGCCATTACCATTTTCGGCGCGCCCTTCGGGCGCAAATTTCAGGTATAATAAACAATGTGTTGATGATCCAAGCAGCCACATTGATTTAAGTTGTCATGATTTCTACTTATTCAACACTATTGTGCATAACTGTCCCCTATAATGACTCTTTCAATAACAATTTGGGAGATTACTTATTTGACATCATTCTCCCATTGACAATACATTGGGTATAGGTCGGTGTCAAACGTTCATGTCGCTGTATGTACATTCTTTAATTTTTTGAGGACATTGACAGAATACAAACTGTTCAGAATAGTGCATAGTGTCATCAATAACAACTGGAAGCTTCAGGTCGAACAACTTTTGAATAACAATTTAGGATCAGATAACCTATGAGTTATTTGTAGTTTCCTCATAGCCTACAATGTATAGTGAATCGACATTTAAGTGATATGCCAAAATCAAATTTCTTGCACAACCATTGACTTGAAACCACTCTAGTCTAATCATGAATATTAATACTAATGATTAGGTGTACATAAATGCACAGGTTTACCAAGTTTTGTATTGGAAAAAAATTATTCATAGTTTCATCATAGACTGCCATGTATAGTGAATGGACATTTCAGTGAAATTCCAAGTGAATGGACATTTCAGTGAAATTCCAAAATCAAATTTCTTGCACACCCATTGACTTGAAACTACTCTAGTCTAATCATGAACATTAATACCAATAATCAAGTGTACATAAATGCACAGATTTTCCTATTTTTGTATTGGAAAAAAATTATTCATAGTTTCATCATAGACTGCCATGTATAGTGAATCGACATTTAAGTGATATGCCAAAATCAAATTTCTTGCACAACCATTGACTTGAAACCACTCTAGTCTAATCATGAATATTAATACTAATGATTAGGTGTACATAAATGCACAGGTTTACCAAGTTTTGTATTGGAAAAAAATTATTCATAGTTTCATCATAGACTGCCATGTATAGTGAATGGACATTTCAGTGAAATTCCAAGTGAATGGACATTCAGTGAAATTCCAAAATCAAATTTCTTGCACACCCATTGACTTGAAACTACTCTAGTCTAATCATGAACATTAATACCAATTTTCAAGTGTACATAAATGCACAGATTTTCCTATTTTGTATTGGAAAAAAATTATTCATAGTTTCATCATCATAGACTGCCATGTATAGTGAATCGACATTTAAGTGATATGCCAAAATCAAATTTCTTGCACAACCATTGACTTGAAACCACTCTAGTCTAATCATGAACATTAGTACCAATAATTGAGTGTACATAAATGCACAGATTTACCTATTTTTGTATTGGAAAAAAATTATTCATAGGGTTTCACCATAGACTGCCATGTATAGTGAATCAACATTTCGGTGAAATTCCCAAAATCAAATTTCTTGCACACAATGGACTTGTAACCACTCTAGTCTAATCAAGAACATAAATATCAATAATCAAGCATACATAAATACACAGATTTGCCAAGTTTGTATTTAAAAAAAATTATCATAGTTTCTTCATAGACTACAATGTATAATGGATCCACATTTCATGCGAAATTCCAAAAACAAAGTTATTGTACACAGATGCACGTGTTACCACCTTCTTCTAATCAAGCAAATTATGTCAATTATTCAGGGTCATATATACACAAATAGTGCATATTTTAATTCTGAAAATTTTTTTTACAGTTTTGTCATAGACTCCCATGTATAGTGGATCAACATTTTATGCGAAATTCCAAAAACAAAGTTATTGTACACAGATGCACATTTACCACCCTCTTCTAATCAAGCACAATTATGTCAATTATTCAGGGTCCATATATGCACAAATAGTACAAATTTTTAATTCTGAAAATTTTTTGACAGTTTTGTCATAGACTCCCATGTATAGTTTTGTCATAGACTCCCATGTATAGTGAATCAACATTTTGACAGAAATTCCAAAATCAAATATCTTGTTCACATGTGCACTTGTAAACAACCCATGCTAATCAAGTATATCTTTATCAGTTATTAAACATCTGTATATGAACAGATATAGCTAGTTTTATACTGGAAAATACACGTTCGTAGTTTTCTTATAGTCGACTACATGTATAGTGAATCAACATTATCGATAAAATCTAAAAATTACATTTTTTGTACAGGCATGCACTTTTTACCTGCCACTTCAAGCAAAGTACATTTACATGAATAACACACATATGATTTGATATTTTTTGGACAACGCGTTATATCGGCCACATTTTGCCTTCCTTTCGGGAGGGCGACTTAAAAAGTATAGCAAGTCAGAAGGGGTCTTTAACACATTGCGGTTTTTTTTTGGGGGGGGGTATTGAGTAACAGGGGAGGGTCACTTATTTTCATGCACGGATAAGGGGGAGGGTCACTAATTTTTGTGCATGAACTTTTGAAGGGTCACTATTTTTTACGCAGCGTTTTTTCGAAAAACACGGCCCACCCCCCCCCTCCCTGTTATTTATGTCCAGTCCCTAAATTGAAGGCAATACACTTTGGCAAGCTGTCGCATATATAGTGTACTGTTGGGGTGATAAAACGAAACGGTAAAATCTACCACGTACACCCAAGAAATGCCAAGCAGCCAGTGGGTTACTCTACAGTTGATGTTTTATATGCTATTCTTGTTACCAAGGATACATCTTCTGCACTGATGAATTTGATAGCAAATTTGAAAAATCTACATCGTGTGATTAAGGTGTCTCATAAAAACTAACATCGAAATCTGCTGTAATAAATATAAAATCCAGAGACAATTACTCATTATCAATAGTAAATTTTCATGAATTGCACATAAAGTGTACATGCACTGAGTAGCCCTTGTTTAACTCGACTTCTGATTCATCTACCATTATAAATTGTTGTGATACATTTTAAATAAATAGAGCTTGAGAAACATGCCTGAAAAATTAAAGTAATGATTCAGTACATGGTATAAAATGAATGGAAACAAATACTGATCATAAGTGTACAAAGCACTTAATCTTAGACAAACTTATCATCTCGTAAATCTTTCAGCATCTTCGGAGACTGAGAGTAACTCACCTTGTATTGTGCACTGATACACCTTCACCATGGATACCACATCCAAGATGACTGGGTGTCAAAAGAGATGAAGCGATTAAAAATCTTTATACTGGTGCAAGATTTCGTTTCCCTGTTCAAACCTAACTACATGAATGCATGGGTCCATTCTTACAAGACTTACAAGTCTATCTGTGGTCAGAGTTTGGTGGAAAGACAGTATAATAGACTTGGTTGTGTTCTGTTATCATATAGTGTAATACTCAAAAATCAGCAGAAAATATTCAACCTAATGTGAAATGTCTCAGTTACCAAAGGTTGACTTAAAACTCACACACTCACAATTAACACATCTCACATGATTATTCTATTAACTTCTGTAACGTAACCCCTTAACTAAAGTTAGATTCACCTTTTCAACACAATATCTTGGTATATCCCTATTGTCTTCTGTTATCAAGTTGGAACTCTACACAGGGAAACAGGGTGAAAGGATTAAAATCATTGAAAAATGCACACTGACATGAATAACACAAAATGGAAATCATGCAAAACTGACACGCTTTTGTAAGTGCTTTCTTTTTGTACAGGCAATTAACGTATCACTTGTAGAATTCTAATCATTATCACTGATTGCATTCCTCATCATTTCTCTAATTACTCTGCACATTTGTGCACTCATAATAAACTAAATCAAGGCGTCAAAATTATTTCCTAACAGACACCCTGCATATTAGCCACACACCATGAGAATTGGGTGGTGTTGTGGGCACAAGCATAGGATGATTTCACTGTACCGCCCATCTGAAATCATATCAAAATCAAATCACAGATCACTTATTGATGTATTTGCTGGATCTTGGGATTTGCCTGCTGGCTATTCGGGGAGCCCTCTATTACCTCAGTCCTAGATTGTTTCATCTCTTGAATTTAAATATCAAAACTGCTGATAACAAATCAGTTATTTGGGATGGCCTTCATCAACTGATGCCAATATTACGACTGGATGCATATACTGCATAGTATCTTATGGTAAATAAGTGATAACTGCATGCATGCAAATCTTGCATACTACTATGCTCTGGTTTGAGTTCTTCATATTTAGACGTTACATTTTTATAGTTCACCAAGATCTACAGATTTTCTTGATAAACTTTGTTTGATTTCTCATGAAATCTTCTGTGTGCCAAGAATTTTGTTTTTATGGATGATTTCATGATGTGACCACAGGTTTGCATATTATTAGGTTGTGCTCCATTCTTCCAGCCTGGGATGATAAGCTATGTAGACTCTCTTAATGCAGTTGTCCCGCAGCATTTTGATAGTATCGGGACTTATTCTAGCACGGCCGGCAAACCTTACAAATTCAAGGAATGGGCAGTGATAGGCCATAGTTTTCACTGTCTTGTCAGTAATGTGCAGCATTCTGGGTAACCGGACGCGACTCAGGGGACAGTGAATGGCTAACTGAGACAAGACTTCTTCGGTGACACTGGCACTCTCGCCGTTCAGATCAATGTTTTTGAGGTTGGTACAGTTTCTCGAGAGAGTCATGATCATGTCGTCGTCAACATCGCTATTGCACACGGTCAGTGTTTCTAAATTCTGACAGGAACTGGCCACCGTCATCAAGACATCATACAAGATGTGTCCGACTGGCCAGAGTTTTAAGCACGTCAGTTTACTGGCCCTGTTTTCATCTCGCAACAGCGGATACAGCTCTCTGCCAGTCATGTGGTTGCAGGTGTACACTGTCCAACTCTTCAAGTTGATGCAGTAGTTGACCACAGACTCCATGACAGAGTGCATTATGGTGCAGTGTGAAGAAGAATATGCCATTTTGAGATCCCTCAGCTGGTGTCCTATCTTTGCCAAAGTTCTGTCAAGGGTGTCGGCTGAAATACCGTCTATGTTTGTGTCCAGTTTTCGCAAGTTTGGGAGCCGACAGAAGGCATCATAGAAAGTGGCTTCATCCATGCCTATTGAACTTCCATCCAGTGTTAACGAAACCAAGGTCTCGGGAAAATATGGCAATGAGCAAGTGCCATGATTTCTCTCAAAAAGTTCATGGTAAAAACACAGATTCAGATCAGAGATGTGCTGGCAGCCTCTGAACAAGATTTGCAGACCTTTCTCTGTGATGGTCCTCCATGCCGTCTCGTCCAGCTTCCTTATCTTCAGAGTTCTCAGGTTTTTGCTCTTGTTAGCGAGCTCCTGAAGATTGTAATCGGACACTGCGGTGTTTCCAGTCAGGTAGAAGTGACAGAGCCTCTGGCCAATGCTGGTGATAATCCTAGAGACATGGCTCTCTGTGAGTGGCCTGGAGGTTGCTGCTTTGTGGATGCAGATGAAGAACAAAGATCGGTTGTTGTCGATGAATGAGCACAGGGCATCGTTGTCAAGTCCCAGCGCATCGCAGTGTTCCTCTTGCACAATGATATGTTGGAACGCAGGTGAATGCACTCTTCGTAGGCATGACCCTGTGACCCTGGGCAAGAAAATCAGTTCAAGGGTGATTAACTCCCTTTGGTTCTGAAGCAAAGCCTGCAAGCCTGCGTCGCTGACATTTGCACACCCATCAATGGTCAAACATTCCAGCTGACACCCACTGTCAGACAGTTTTTGTAGAACATCATCATCGATCTGAGCACACTCATGAAAACTTATCTTCTTCAATAAAGCTGAAAACAACTGTTGAATGATAAGTGATACATATTCTGGTGAGAATTTGTCATGGCAAGCAAGTCTCTCAATGACGACCTCTTTAAACTTTGTTGGTAAACTCTCCTGTAGATTTCTTAACAGATGTAAATTATTCTCAATGCACTTTAAGCAAAGGTCAATCAGTTTCTTCAGCATAGTGTTTAAACTCAGTTCAGAAACTCCAGACCTGAGAAGAAAAATAAGTATCACATTATCATTGGATATAGATAGTCTTTTTTCACAGTCTACCATTTGCTTTGTTTATTTCATGTTAGATTTGTGAAAGAAAAAAATGAAAATCAATCAAAAAGTCGCTCATTGCTTGCACCATCTTTTCTGCTTGCTCATCAGTCAATGAGCCCACAAAATTTGGAAATAATTTACATAGTGACTTGTATATAAACACATAAAAGTACAAAACAGTAACTTGCCAAGCTAGTTAATGGAAAACAAATACTTAATTTTACAAAAAGTTCCCAAAAGATGAATAATTATTCTGTGGTATGTGCAGACATATTGTACATACCAATAACCACAAGGGCAAATATACTAATCTCCTTTTCCCAGTGTTGTTACAGCTCACACATATAACTTGCTTTAGCGGCGATCAGACAAGGTCTATTATGGAGTGGTAAAAATTACAATTCACACATAAAAACTGAAATTTACCCTTTTTTGCTCATTTTGGTATATATTGGTTAATTTTGGTATAATTTTCAAAATGAAAAAAACTTAGTCGCGGGTAAAGCCACTATCCTCTGCAAAAGTCTATTGCAATATTTTGGGGAAAGTGCACATAAATCCCAAAAACACATAACAGTGAATATTAAAACACTAAGATGACGGCGAATTTCAAAAGTTGACAACTTCGAAAACTGACATTTTGAAAAATATTCCCCGTCTTTTCTTGTAACAATTTGCTTCCTTTTTTGGAAGAGAAGATTCGTTGGGCAGGCACTTATTACATGCCAATGACATCACATTTTGAATGCAAACCAGCCTAACACATAACTTAAGTATAAATGGCAACTGAATCTTCAGTTGCAGTATCATTTTCCATCGTCTGTGACATTCATGAAATTCTTGTCTGATATAGTGCGTCGTCAACAAGTTTTTGCGTGTTGTAAAATCACCAGTTATCTGCTGCAAGTATATAAGATCTTAAAGTAAAAGTAAAAAATAAATAAACATTATCCTTACTACTTTGGTAATTGTGGAAGATGCTACGATAGGTCCGAACACAATGTATTATACTTGATAATATTTTCGAGAGACGCCATCGCTATGTATTCCGCATGACCGACAATCCAGTTGGTATTACCTCGGGCCTCGGCGCGGCCTGGACCGCCGCGACCGCGCCGATGAAGTTTGTTGCATAACCTCAAGTGACCCCAAACTGCACATGCGTAGTTTCTCTCTACGCTACTTTCAGAATTTGTCAAACGAATTTTGATTGGACAAAATAAAACATCTTTATGACAATCTATCTAGGCATTCATTGAAAATAAAGCTGAGCTACATGGATTGGTACGGTAAAAGTATTGTATTGGCATCCACAGGCGATGGGTCCCTGGAAGGTCCTGTGAAAAAATGATATTTTAGCATCATGTCTGAGTAGCCAATCACAGCATTCGTTCCTTCCTTCCACCATACGTGTCAAAGAACTATTGATTTCGCCTTCACCTGAATCGAGTTGAGGCTTATGATTTAGGAAAATCGGTGTAGGCAATCCTATCGGGCTCCCCGAAACGTTTCTTGCCACTACTATGGCGTTCTGAGCGAAAACACATGGAACTTGCATCGTTTCAGTTATTGTGATGGCGTTGATACAGAACTACCTAACCCGGAAGTGAGCAAATTCAGCCGATGTGTGTACAGGTCGTTTCGTCCCGTCCAAGCAAATAATTACACGTTGTTTTTGAATACGGACATACTCCATGCTCTGATATTGCTGCAAACCTCGCCTGCAGTGTAGTACCCCTTCGAGTCGTTTGAGTGTATTTTGTTTCCATTTTCTAGTCCACACCTTGCAAAGATGGTGCATTGGACATTTTTAATTGTGGTTATTGGACTGTCTCTTTCAGGTACGTAATTCATTTTCTTACATCTCCATGCATGCTTTTGAAGCAAGCCTGTTGTTTTCGACGACCCATGCACTCAGTAACATCATATCCTTCTCAGGATATTTACAGTAAATTAGAGGTAGATTTGACGATCACTTTGCACAGATTTTGTATCAGTTGTATACATCGGACACTTTGGTATTGAATGTTCTTGTTAAAAACATGACAAGTACCCAGAGGAAAAATAATACACTATTAGCTCATCCACGGTCCCTCCAGGGACCGTGGCTCATCGAAGTATACCATCTGGACAATTTCTCAATATCTAGCTCTATGAGACTCTAAGAAATGGTGCTTGAATATGTGTCTATTATTTTGGAAACTATTGGAGTGTAATATAATAATAATATAATATAATATAACACAATATAATATAATATAATTAAAGCACACGCAGCGACGGTATACCATGACATTTTGACCAGTTCACTCCATATATGCACTCGCTATCGCTCGTGCACATATGTCATGAACTGGTCAAAATCGAGTGGTATACCGATGCTGGGTGTGATTTATTGCTATTATATCATAACAGTATATTGAAATTCTGGTGAAAAACTGGCAAAAAAAGATTTTTGCTTAAGCTGAGAGCTCGAGCGTATGCCAGCCGTGGTATATCACCAATATACCACTGTTCTTTACGAGTCTCAACCAATCAGATCGCTATATACTGGTATGATATAATATAATATATAATATAATATAATATAATTTTTATATAATATAATATAATATAATATAATATAATATTATGCAACAGTTGCCTCTGATGTAGCTTTTAAAAATAGACTTTTTAGGGTAAAAAGATGTGCTGACACAGTTTACAAATACTAGTCACATGTTCATACCACAGTCCCTCTATCCACCGGTCTGGAAACGTGGCTGGTTTCTTTGTGACACTCCGTGATATGAACCAACACACGATTCACACCTTAAACAAAGGACACTGACAATGTTCAACTGGCCGCTATATCGATGTCGCTACCCCACGATCCTATGACAGCCGCAATGTGATCGTTCAAAAACATGACGTTTGTGGGTTGTTATTTTCAGAATATCACAAAACATTACAACTTGTTCACTTTAGAAACACTAAACAATTTATTTTTTCATTAAATGGGTAACGTTGCCCCTCTAGATAAAGCTTGAAAGGGACCACACATGTACATTATGGTTGCATTATGATCACGATCGAAAAACAAAATGGCCATGCACTGTTCGCAAGTGTCATGGACTATTGCCCGAAATCAAGAAGACAGGCAAAATCAGCTGAATATTAACATCGACAGCTGAGTAGTTCATTACCAAACTTGTTATTGTGTTGACATGATAGCATTTTGTAAAAGGTATTTACTGTGCCTGAGCGCGAGCGTACGTATCGAGAGTTCGCCATATCACAGTCCCTCTAGTGGATAGAGGGACTGTGGCCATATTGACGCTACATGGGAAAATATATATGCGAAAAAAATTTACGTGCATTTCTGCAGTTGTCGTTCCTATTCTGCTCAGTTAACAGACATAATTTCACAGAATATTACACAGAAAACATATTTAGATCATATTTGGAGGCACTGACTACTAGCATTGAAAGAGAAGGGGGACCACAAATTTTCCGGTGTGATTCCAGCCGTTGCTTGTGCTACGTACGTCAACACACTCGCAGCGGTCAACCCCAGAAATTATCGCACACTATCATCATTTACGATGGGATAAGGATCACGAAAAACACACACCGGTTTCAGGATATGATAATGTCTGTCTTCGTGTCGTAGATAGACGCAGAGAACACTTAATAGAGCCAAAAACAGCGAAAATTCGAGAAAAGCGTACACACAATCGGGGGACTGTGGCATGCAGGACAAACCCAAGCTACGCATTATCACGTGACTGGCCCTCGTATCGCGGTTCGGCTGTGCGGTCTAGGTGATTGACACCTTTTACAATAGGCGTTTCCAGACCGGTGGATAGAGGGACTGTGTTCATACATATCTGTAGTTTAATGGCAAGTTTGTACGGGATTGTTATACAATGCATTTAAAATGTATTTTATTGAGAGATTGATAAGTGTTTATACAGGCACATGCTTATAGAACATACTAATACAATGGCTGCTAGCTCAAGATGTCACTCCAGATAAAATTCATTGCTGGCCAATTTGAAAATTTACCATTCATATCTCCTTCATGCTGTATCAACATTATGGTATGATTGTGATTTTAGTGATGAGAATGAAGTTACAAAGTTTTAAAATGTTTTATTTGAAATCAAATTTATTTCTTGTGCGTCCATTTTTCAGACCAGCAATTCAGCATACTTTACAGCATGGATCACCACAAAAATATACCAAGTAGCCATGGACTAATTCAGTCATCTCTATATTATTGCTTGATCTGTTTTGAAGCCATGTGTTTTTGTTTAATGCAGTACATTATATGATTGTTCCAAATAATTTGGGTAAAACATGTATACATAATGAGCAATTTGGCTGTTTGGGAGGAAAAGTGCATTTTCAAGTCAGACTATTTAGACGTTTTATTCATTGTAGGGTTGATCGATGTTTTTCTATTATTCATTGATTCCACAGGAGCTGATGTTGCACAGAGCCAGCAACAACAGCAGGATGATAGCAGGCAACAAACAGGCCAAGCACCAAAGATACCACGTAATTACAAAGTGCCTCCAGGTCATCCAGGACCTCACCAGCCCCCAGGTCATCCAGGACCTCACCAGCCCCAGCAGCAACAGTCATCACAGCAGCAGCAACAGCAACATCAGCAGCAGCATCCTTCACTAGGGGGTTACAAACCCAGTGGGAACATTTTAAAACCTGCTGAACAGCAGCAGCCACCGCAGCAACACCAACAGCAGCAAGTGCAGCAACAGCCAGTCAATGTGAACGGAAATACTGTGGCTGGCAAACCACCTGGACATGTACCGCCAGATCTGCGGCAAAAACAGCAGGAAGCACAGCAACAGCTGAAACAGTGGCAGGCACTGCAACAGGAAGCGCAGCGACAGCTGAATCAGCCACAAGCACAGCAACACCAAGAGAAAGCAGATTTGAATGAACAATCAGAGTATGCAGATCACATTCCTCCTCATGAACTTCAACAACAACAACAACAACAACAACAACAACAACAACAACAACAACAACAACAATATGATCATTTTCATCAACAACAAGCAGATTTGAATAAACAATCAGAAAACAATCACATTCCTCCGCATGAACTGCAAAAACAGCAACATCAAAATCACCAACAGCAGCAACAGCCAACAAATTCAAATCCAAGAATTGATAACACTGACCATATTCCACCACATGAAGAGCAACAGCAGACTCAGCAACCTCAACAGCCACTAGATACTAGCAAACAATCAGAAAATAAACATCATATACCCCCACATTTACAACAAGAACAACACCAGGAGCAGCAACAACATCAACCTCCAGTCCAGCAGCAATACCAGCAACCTGGTTCACTGCCAGTCCAACAACAACAACAACAACAACAACAACAACAACAACAGCAAGTACATGTACAACCCAAGCAGCAGGTACCAGCAGCACAACCAAATCTGCAATATCAAGGTCATGAACACCAATTTCAAGAGAAAAAAGTACCCCAAGTACCCCCAGGAAACCAACAGCAGCAGGAAACACTGGCACAACAACATGAACAGCATTCTCAGCCTGTTAAAAATCGTCACCGTGGAGATCAACTGCTCCATCATGAACAGCAGAATACAGTAAACCAACACATACCGGGACAGCAAAATGACAGGACAGTTCATACACCTGGTAGGACTTTGGAAAAACCACCAATCGCACTCCATGGTGATTCCAGTGGGAAGGATACTAACGTGCCAGAAGATGCAAATGCAAAGGTGTTAAAAACGGAAAACGGGAATACTGCAATAAATGAAGATGTCAATGTTGACAGTGAGTCTCCTGATGTGAAACCAATTGAGGAACCGCCAACAGAGCCAGCTGTAGATGATGAAACTGCAAAAATAGGTAACTTATTTTGATACTGTATCATTCTGATAGTGATTTATCATGTGTAGCAAAATAGTATAGAATGTGTGTTTCACTGTGAGATCTTTCCCAAAAGCCAGTACTTTAACCCTTATCTTGCCAGACCTGTCACTGCCCTGTCTGCCAAAGTCAGTAAAAAGCAGCATTGAGCCAAAACCATATATGTATAATCTATTTTCACCCACCTGGCATAGTATGCTGTAGCAGGTTTAGTAAGTAAAAATGCACGTTTACAGTTTCTGTGATTTCAGACTGAGAGGCCTTCTCAGTTCAAGTGTGCAGGTCATCGTTTAAATGCAACATATTGATCGAGCTCTTGTTTTAACCAACTTGGCCTGATGGTAACATATGAACTTGGCAGGACAGGGGTTAAAAAGCAGCTGTAACACCATGGTTGCACAGTGTTGCACTGTTGTCATGCTGACAGCCAATTGTTTTAGTTCCACTTTATTAGAATGTCAGGCATTTTCTGCAAAGAAAAAATGCAGGAAATGCTAGCAGGAAAAATATGCAAATGTAAATAAGGTTTTTGTAACCCGTGTATCTGGTTTGTAATGTTAAAGTGTGCAAGTGATGTTGTTACCGTTTGATTTCAGCTGAGGCAACATATCAAAGAGCTCTACCACTTTTGAACACAACAAAAGAAGACAAGAAGAGGTAAATATAGCAAAGTTAAATTGTTTATTTGCTTGAATTGAATCAGAGTATCACCATGTTTACAATTTATGCATAGTATTCAAAGACAAATACAGATTCAGCTCATATCACAATGGCTTTGTCAAAAAGCAGGTAGCAGGTCATAAATAAGATGGGTTTGCATATTATACAGCATCTAGTTGATATGCTGGCACAGTGCATGTTAGTTAGCAAGTGTTTTTTGTACGGCTGTGCGTGGACCTTCATGTATCTATTGCAATATTTGCTGTTCATTTACACAGCCCAGTCAGTAAGCCCCACAACAGTAAGTATAACAGTCTTGGCTCAGAGATTGTAGTAGCACTGTGGATAATTATAATCTAGCTATGGAGTCTGACCAATACCCATACTAATTGTTGGGGGCGCAAAGTTATTGATTCAGAGACTCTCTAGCTAGGTTAGAATTATCCATGCCATGCTACAGTCTCTGTATGGAGATTGTAAGTGTACATTACCCATTGAATATCACCATGGTCTTTTACCAGTTAGCGCCAGAACACCAAAGGCTAGACCCACCAGAAAAGTCATCATATACATGTAGGTTCATCCAAGGCTCGCTATATATTATGTTCCTTTTCATTTATTTTAGAGGGTATTCATTACTTGAAGTTGCTGCCTACATGAACCACACATCGTCCCAAGAGCTAGTCAGCTATGCCTACTTGTTTGGTGACTATCTACCATTCAATGTCAGTGGCACTTTTGATATGTGTACCAACCTTGTAGAGAAAGGATCTCCAAAGGGTCAGACTGTAAGTATCAGATTCTCTGTTGCATGTACAATTCTATCTGGAGAAACGTGGAAAATCTGACATTTCGTATATAAAAAAACTTTCAGCCTAACAGTTTTATTTAATAATAACAATTGATTATATAAATTGAAGTTTAATGAGGTGCAGCATCTGTATGCATGATGCAGTACATACATGATAAACTCATAACTTAAAGTGCTTTGTCATTCAATCACTGTAATCTCTCATATGGTATTTGTGTGCATGCAGTACTTGATATAAAAAAGTGGGATATGTCATTAGCACACATTTGCCTTGTACTAGACATATTTTTCCATATTGAGCACATGTACGTTTTATCTCCAACCGTGAAATTATAATGCACAACGTCATTGTGAGGTACAGCCCACATGACTGTTAGAAAACGTGAGATGGGATTTTGTTTGTCTTTTGTTTCAGTGTTTAGGTTTCATGTACGGGGCAGGCATTGGTGTCAATTCAAGCCAAGCCAAGGCGTTGGTGTTCCACACGTTTGGCGCCCTTGGTGGTGATCCACTTGCCCAGATGACGATGGTAATCACGTTTAAATAATCTTATGCAATTGTTGTAGGTGAATGATATAATGGCAGATTGCCACTGAAAGAAAAAGAAAAATTTTTGATGCAGTTGGAATATATTTATCATCACAAGTTTCATGTTGCAATGAAGTCCCAACAGTCTTTGATGTTCTCATAAGATCTTCAAGTCCATACAGATCTGCATATACACTGTCTATTATTAATTTGTATAACCAAACAAACAAAGAATAGAGCAAGAAATATAGGTGTGTTCTCCTTTAAAAGAATGTTTATAATTTTATGAAAAAGGTTATTTACCGGTATATCATGTGCATTGGTGGTGACAAAGATCTATAGACTACTTGCCAATAGTTTTATGCACGAAACCTTCCATTTCATTCGGCAATTGGAAGAATGTCACCTAGTGTATGTTGATGAAGATTTTGACCATTCTTTTGCACAAGAATGAGCTCAGTGTTTCAAAACAAAAAACTACAGAAATCTTGTCATAAATTTTTGAACACAAGTTTGACCTTGCCTACATTTGTTGTTTTCAGGGATACAGGTATTGGGCTGGCATTGGTGTAAGTCAGAGCTGTGAGTCAGCTTTGACATACTACAGAAAAGTAGCCACCAAAGGTGAGTGTATAGTTTGATTTGTCTTTCAATGAACCATCATCTTTTTTACTTCTTTACAATGAAACTGACTTTTACAATGATCAAATTTGGTCCATTAAATCCAACAAGGTACATAATAATATATGTCATTCTCTCCTATCAAGAAATTTGGAAAGGTTTAGAACTAGTCCTCGATGTGCAATTGTGACAACGAAGGCTTTGATAAAAAGTTTGGCATCACAATTGACTTCTTATAATACTGAAAAGCTTTCATTGTTGCCCAAATATTTCAGTCATTGACTGCAGTTCTTTCTATAAATATTACCAAGCATCAGATTTTTGCAGTGGTTTGAATATTACAACACGCATTTTAATGTTGTGTTCATTATGTGTCTACAGTTGCAGAGGACGTGTCACTTAGCGGGGGTGCTGCGGTACAACGTGTACGTTTACATGATGAGGCAGAGACATCAGGGGCAGCCACTGGTTTATTGGACGAAGACCTGGTCCAATATTATGAACTGCTTGCAGATAAGGGAGATATACAGGCTCAGGTAAAATTATTGTCATTCTTTTGTGAAAAACAAGAGGCACTGATATTATTAGATAAGCATCAGTCACATGCTGCTGGTATCATACACCCTTTTCCCATTCGAAATAGCAAAGTAGTTGTACAACACAAAGATAACAGCTATATGTAATTTGTTTATACAAAAGTTATGATATTTCTTCTTGCCAGAATTTTGTGATTGAGTATTAACCAGCAGTATTGATATATTGGTGAACGTTTTCCTTAATTTGTAGGTTGGTCTTGGTCAACTCCATTACCAAGGAGGAAGAGGAGTTGAGCAAAATCACAATGTAAGTTTGAGTTCTAAGTGTATGTGAGGTGAAGACAGTCACTGTCTCTGACATTTATTGCCTTTGATTGGAAAGTCTAGTTTGTGCTTCAAGCTTCAAGAATGCTCACAGACTACAACGTGCTAGTAGTTTTCATCCATACCTGACCGGACCCATCACAGTCATAGGGTATGCTCATTTGGTTGTGCAAAGGATTTCTTTGAAATGCTAGATTATCCATAACAAGTTTATTGCACTTTAATGATCAAAGTTCTGGTACTCGTGGTTTGATCTGCAGACAAGGAAATGGATATGAAAAAAATTAATGATACATTTTTGAATCAGGAAAAGAATGAATGGAATATTTTATGATAGCTCTAGTGACACCGCTGGATATAATCAGAACAAATCAAGCCACAATCAGACCAAGCTACGTATACTGAAGTGGAAAGACTACGCTTATAAAAAATTTCTAATCTTCTGTTTTCTACAGAGAGCATTGAACTATTTCATGCAAGCAGCAGAGGCTGGTAATGCTAATGCACAGGCTTTCCTTGGAAAGGTATGTCAGTCTTCTGTTTTGTAACTCTCTAGATATGTTGCCAACTTTCAGCATATCATATATGCTTTAATTTATTAATTTAAACATCGGCCTTTGAGGGCTTGATGACAAAACTGCCTGAGGACATTTCAGTTGGTACCATTAATTTATATGTTTTGGTTATGCATGTTAATTTACCAGAGTTTAATGCCTTAATAATTCTCAGTCCATCCACCCGTCATTTCTTCTGTTGTTTTTTCTCAATTGACAGATGTATTCTGAAGGCAGCCCACTGATAAAACAGGACAATGACACAGCTCTGAAGTATTTCAAGAAAGCGGCAGATCAGGGGAACCCTATAGGACAGAGTGGTATGGGCTTGATGTACCTCTATGGTAGCGGGGTTGAGCAGGTATGTCCATCGTAGTGGAGTGGATTCCGTTTTAGTGCAGTTTTTAGTAATGATGAAATAGACCAAAATTGTCCAAATCATCAGCTGATTTAAAATGTCATGTAGACCTGTTGAAAATCATAGAGGCAGGCAGGCATGCATCCAACAATGCAGTATGTTAATACTGTCAGCTGTTAGCAATAGGATAGAAATGCATATTATCTTGTATTATCATGTGAGTGAGGCACAACCATAGAGTCCTCCAATATGTTAATAAAAAATGATGTCAGACACTTATATATGGTCAATAGTCAACAAACTCTTGTTAGATTTCTTTACATAGACCCACATTGACGACAGTGGCACACAGTTATATTTGGTGAAGACACTTCAATGAGCCAGTCTCCTTCCTCAAGTGATTTATCATGGTTGAAATGATTCTGTGTACTCAGAGTGTGTCACAAAACTGTCACTGGTCTGTTTTATAAAACTCTGCCTTGACAGAGTGTGGTGATGCTTCCTGTGTTTGTAAATGAAATTGTGTCTCTGAGAACCCATTTTGTGCACAAAATTAATCAACCCCCCCCAAAAAAAACAAAAACAAAAACAAAACATACAAAAAACCCCAAAAAATCAAAAACAAAAACAAAAAAAAAGAAAGAAACAAAAAACAGATTCTCATTGTTTCTTTTGTGTAGGATTATCATAAGGCATTACAGTTTTTCCAAATGGCTGCTGACCAGGGATGGGTTGATGGCCAGTTACACCTAGGAACCATGTATTACAGTAAGTTTTAAGCAAATATTTGCTTCATTTAATGGTGTACTATCATTGGTGTACATTTGAAATTTTATCGTATGGATTGCAAATACCGTAAACCATATGTTCAACATTACCATGTTGATACATATGAATTTGACATTTATAAATTTTAGGTCTGCATGTAAGCACTGGAGACTCAACATCTATTCTATACTTCCCCCATTAGGTGGATTGGGAGTGAAGAGAGACTACAAAATGGCTGTCAAATATTTCAATCTGGCTTCACAGTCTGGTCACGTCCTTGCATTCTTCAATCTGGCCCAGATGCATGCAGCTGGCACTGGAGTAATGAGGTCATGTCATACAGCAGTGGAGGTAAGCATCAACTAACAAACCACTGCTATGGGGGAAGCCATGGAATTATATTGCATTGTGAATACCGTACAGTTCATGTTATTATGATGATACATAAGGTTTCAAAATTAATGGATTTGTTTGTATTAAACCACAATGTGCGTGAGTTATTAAAATATAGTACCTCTGTGCATGCGAATCCTTTCTATTTCTAGTCATGTTATAATGTGTGCCTGATGTGCATAAATTTTGGGAGTGATGCTTGGTAAATGCTGTACTGAAGGTGGCGTTGCTCTTAACCAACACTTTTTCAAAGCAGAATTTCTTATCAAAGATGGCATGAAAATCTCCTCACACTATATGTTTTCAAAAAGCAGAGAATCTAAAGTTTAGTATGGTACATGTAGCATTAGTTTACTCGAAGAATGAAGGGGTATATATTTGGGGAAGAAAACCTCAATTTTGGTATTCATGATAAAAAATTAAGTCAAAAACTTGATGCTACTTTATGAAATTTAATACCTCATATGTAGAAAAAACTACGATTTTGTTTTGCATTACCTATTTCTCATTCTTAAATGGCAGGGGTTGAAAGACTGACATTCAAAAAAGTGATTAAAATCATGATAAGCAAAATTGAAACGACTCTCATACAAATGTGAAAAGTTCATTGCCAAACAAAATTGTCATCTTGTTATTTTGTATATAAAGAACATAATGTGGAAATTTCACCAAATTTGACCCAGCCGGAGTGGAGTTAATTTTTTGAAATGTCTAAAACAGTAGAAAAAGAACCCAAGAAATCAGGTGATTTGCATAAATTTACACTACTTTCTCACCTGTACTACTGCTTGTCATGTGTAAAGGTGAACCCAACCATTATTCTAATCTTGGGTTAAAAATTAATGAAAATTGAATGATTCTTTGCAAAAAGTGATTGTGCAACGCCACTGTAAAAGTTGTTGAGTCTTTGGTGCTGAAGAACCAGAACACCATGATAATTGTACACACACAATCACATATACATTCTGTAGACTCTTATTTAGCCACCTCTTCTGTGAAAAATAGTAACATCTATTCCATTCAAATAGCCATAATTTTGACTCTGTTTCATAATTTTGTCAAATGAAGATGATTGCAACTAGCTCCTGACCTTTTGACAAATAGAAGCAAACACTTCCATATAATAAATATCTTGTAGGAAAAGATCATCCAGGGAAAATTCCATTGTCATTCAAAATTCACTGAATACTGAGATACATGTATTGTATTCCTGTAGCTGTTCAAAAATGTAGCAGAGCGAGGGCGCTGGTCAGAGCTCCTGATGGAGGCCCATACAAGTTACAAGGAAGGAAACATTGACACAGCCTTGATAAAATACGTGTTCCTGGCAGAACTTGGATATGAGGTTGCTCAGAGTAACGTTGCATATATTTTGGATCAGGGTAAGTTTGTAAATTCATTCCGTGATCATAACTTCCAGACTTCTTTTAATGTATTGTGTTTGGATGCTGTTGAATTCCAAAATCATCACTGTGTTGATGGCTGATGTTGATCAGTTCCAGATCTTCTTGATTCAACTGACGTATGAGTAACTCACCTTTATCTGGAGGTTGTATGCACAATGATTGCATATATTCTTATGGAATAATTGACTCTTGCAGAACATTGAAATATAGGCAATTTAGGTTTTGGCAGCATGCTTCTTTATTCAAGTTTTACCAAACATTCTGATGATTTTAGGATCTGTCAGTGGAACAGTCACACAAAATTTGTTCTGCTGGTATGAAAATTGAACCTTAGGTTAAAAAGGGAAATTAAAGGTGCAGAATTAATTTACGATCAATGTTCACTGTTAGTACAGTATGATGTCCTTTCTAGCTGTGATTCAAATGTTAGATTGATATTAAATTGAACATGGAAAGGTTAAACATCTGACAGAATTGTAGAAATTGTGCTAAGAGCTATATTTTTCTTTCCTTCCTTATGGTTGAACTTTGAAGTTTTGATTTTTACCATTGCAGGTGAGAGTGGTCTGTTCACAAACCACGACACACACAAGAGGGCATTACTGCAATGGAGCAGAGCGGCAGCACAGGGTATGTCTTAAACATTACCACTCTGTATTATAAAATGTTCAGTTTTCTGAAGTATCAAGGTTTTTTTTTTTTCAAAATCCTATCGTCAAAACTTATTGTCAAGGATTACGATGATGAAATTGAAATAGAGTGTAGAAATGAATCCAAATATACAGTTTTAAATCTAAAATGAGAAATTAAAGGATCAGAAGTAATTTATTTTTCTTGTTTTTGATATTCAGCTTCTTCTTTTGAAAAATGAAAATGTACGCTACATAGGTGGTGTGTTGCATGTCTGGTGTAATAGAACTTTTTCTATGATGTTGTATCTTTCAAACACAAATTTTGTTCCCCGACTCAAAAATTGCCAAGATGATTATTTATGTATTTCAATTTTGTGTACATTTCCTTAGGTTACACCCATGCTCGTGTCAAGCTTGGCGATTACCATTACTATGGCTATGGCACTGATGTTGACTATGAGACTGCAGCCTTGCACTATAGGCTGGCCTCTGAACAGCAACACAGCGCTCAAGCCATGTTCAACCTGGGTTACATGCATGAGATGGGATTGGGCATGAAGCAAGTAAGTTAATACTCTACTAAAAGTCTAATTTTGACGAATGTCTGTTTCTGCCCTTATCTGTTTAACTATTACATATTTGGGCGCAAGGAACAACAGTAAGGGTAATTTTGATTTTTTCAAGAATATTCTTCCACATTAAAAGTTCTCGTGAGCATTGGCTGGACAACATCAGATAAGATTGAACTTGTAAGAGATAGTTTGACTGCAAGGTCATCAGGTATTTGACGTGCCTTTGAACTGAATTGACTTTGCAGTTAAAAAGTTAACCCTTAGGAGAAATGGTTTGCATCACTAGTTTTGTTGGAATGTGTACTCATTGCACCATTGTAAGAAGAGAAAAAGTCCTTGTTTTCCTTATGCAATTCATCTACTGCAAGGTTTTTTTTTAACAAGTAGAATGATATCCATCCACTGTTTGAATCTGACAGGACATTCATTTGGCGAAACGATTTTATGATATGGCAGCTGACACCAACTCAGACGCATATGTTCCTGTGATGTTAGCCCTTGCCAAGCTTGGACTCAAACACTCTCTGGATTATATGGAAGCAGTAAGTATTGCAGTTGTCAAGTTCAAGTTTGTTCACTTTACAGACAAAACAACCTTAAATAATAGGGTGTTGTATGTCTGTATCTCTCTGAAGTAAAGATACCCCTCATTGTTTGATGAGTGATTTGTGTCAGTAGATATATGTTACCCTGGTGACATGAAAAGGATGTGTTGATGGTATTACTTATATTTGTTCAACAGTTACATGTATGTAGTACAGTTTGTGTGCCGTTATTGCACCCATGCTGCTCCTGCGATAGTTTTAGTCTTACAACCTGTTTTTCAATTTAGTTGCATTTATAGTACAATGATTACGTTAATACTTCAGATGACTTTGACACAATGACTTTGTTTTCATTGCAGAATTACAACTGGTCAGACTTCAGCATGGAGAGTTACTTTGGATCTGACTGGGATATTTATTTAATGACAATTTTGGCCATGATTTTAGGACTTTTAATATTCCTTCGAAGACGGCAAAGATAGGAGTATATCACTGCGTTCCAATGTCGGTACCTTGAAGTACTGTCGATGTTGCTTGCCTGTATATCAGCGTTGTCATTTGTTCACCGGGGCTAACACCAAAATGGTCAAGAACTCTCACTTTTTACATGTACATGTATATATTATGCGTCAAAGTTGCAGTTGGAACAGTCAAGACGACATTCTGTATTTTTTAAAACAATAATTGCTTTGAGGAGTTTTCAGTCTGTGGCGCCATCAGCCAGTCTGCATTTCAAGACAGGCACAAAAGGCCCGGCAGGAGAATTTGTAGAGAAACAAAGTTGCAGCATTGTACAGGATATGCATAAGATATATACACATGTTACCTTTTCTCAAACTTCTTTGTTTGTTTTGAGTCCCATTCTGTCATTTAAAAATTTTGTGGTCATATCAATGATCAGTGCTCAATTTGGATTCAGAGAACAAGAAATCGAAAAAGAGGTATTTGTTATCATACAAATTTTCACAGCTACCATCTTTCACACTGTAAAATTAAGTCCATGTATTCGATTTTAGGATTTAATACTTTCTTGTACCTTGAGAAGGATCTTGTACCAACTGTTTCTTTTTCCTTTTTTTGTTACAAGCTTATCAATAATCGAAGACGCTGAACTGTGTGCATATATTTTTGTTGAAACAATGAAAGATGTAAAATTTCAACACTACAAGTTTTTGAAGTGGGTTACTTGTAAGTTACATTTTAGTCTCTTTGTGGGAAGTGATAGCCTAATAAAGTAAAAAGTGAAGAACCAAATGAGATACAATTGTTGGAAACTTTCTCTTAGGCACTTGTTGTACATGAAATTTTTTTCAAAAAGACACATGAATAACTATTGCTGTAATTGAATAAGGCATTGAAACCCTCTGTAGGAATTAAGTCTTTAGTGGACCCATTCACATTTTTTGCGAACTGGAGAGAATCTTATGATATGAGTTCTTGCCTAATGGTATCTTTTGGTACCTGTTCTGGTTGATTTTTATACCAATTCATGATCATTTGTGAAATTTACAAAGCCTTACAGCTTCACAAATGAAGTGACAATGAATGTTTTAATGTAAAAAAACCAAACTTTCCTGTGTAGGATGGTAATGACTGCCATCAATAGTAAGAGTCTAATTTGAAAAAAATAAACGTTTCAGGTTTTGAAAGCAATTCTCTTACTTTAGCTGATGACATAAATAATTGAAAGATATAAATGGATGTGTATTTTTAGCTCACATTTGGTGTACCAATGTTTTTTATTTATTTTGATGGAAATAAGTAAATGATGTATACTGTATCTTTACATTCAATCCCCAGTCATACATGTTGATTACAATTGAAATCACAAAAGGGTACTGTCACATAAAAGATAATTTATGTCATGTTTTCTGTCATCTTTTGTTTTAGCATAATTGTTTTAAGGCAAGAAAGCTTTTCAAAGTTTTGTTTTAGTTCTGATCATGTATTTCATCACATTTGACTTAATTAATATGCAAAAAATAAATAAAAAAATGAAATGATTATGAATCACACTTTTTGAATTTTAAGTGACTCAACATACAGATCGGTTAAACAAAATCAGACTCCTAGTACACCTTTATGAAGGTTTTAAAAAGTGATGGTGTTATTAAATAAATACTAATGGTTAGGTGCCTATCAGCCTCTGTGTACAATCGGTTGCTAGAGGTGTCTGGGATTCTGGGAATCATTGTGGGCATCTATTAGTCTGGCAGAGACCCTGGGATTTGCGTTCAAAATAAAACATACCGCGTATATAGGTGTACCAGCTACTAGTATATATTCTCTCCGCCCAGTTAGAGTAGGTGTTTTTTTTGAGGTCACTACCCTTATGAATATTCATATCCTTGCAAGAACGGACAGTCGCTGTGCTGTGTCTGGCAGCGCGTGCTCACAGCTGCAGCTGCATAGCGTAGCCTTCGAATGTAATCTCCACACAGAGATTGATTCGCAGTGGGGCAGCAGCGGCGTGGATAATTCGAACCAAGCTAGAGGGCAGAAATTAGTGTGGCTACTGCTGAGACTCCCCAGCTAGGTTATAATTTTCCACGGCGCTACAATCTCTGTACGGAGATTGCTTCGAATGCAGGCCCATCGTAGGCGCGCACAAAACAAGGCACAGCGACTGTGGAGAGTCTCGGCATCTATGTGTACCGCATGATATTGCACTCAAAGTGCAGTCTTGGAACAAAAGTGCATTGACCTGCAAAGTGCATACCTGTGTCAGCAGGCAGCTGTAAGAGATCACGGCCTGAGTGTGTAGTACCACAGCTACAATTTGGGATGGTTTGACAAGAAATGGTAGCGTGTTTGTTTACTTAATGCCATGCATAAGCAGCCGTGTCTCAGATGATGTGACTGTAACATGCAACGTTGCTATTGCTGCAATGTTGCCAGGTACACTGTTTCAAAAATACTGATTTCAGTGAAGTTCTTTTCAGGTAACGTTTGTCACTTAGGGTCAGCACAACAGCTACACCACGGCTTTTAAATGATGCACCTTGCTGGCAATCCACTTAGGTGAGCTCTTTTTAATGTATTCCAGGGATCAAAAGCCCTGGGTCTGAAATATTAGAGTTTAATTATTTACAACACTCGGTAGAAATACTCACGTTCACTCTTGTTGTATCACATTTGCACCAACCCATTGAAAAGACTATTCAAGTTTCAGTCAGTCATTATGGGTTCATTTGCTTTATCTACACAATGTTTTATTTTTTCGCAGCTCCTTCACTTGAAGTTTCGAAAATTGAAACTCAAGGCTACGGTGGCCCAAAACTACCTGTTCTCTGCATTTAAAATCTGCGTCGCATTCAATTGTTTTTCTCTCACATATATCTCCGCATTCAAAGTCTGCGTCGCATTCAATTGTTTTTCTCTCACATATGTCTCCGCATTCAAAGTCTGCGTCGCATTCAATTGTTTTTTCTCTCACATATGTCTCCGCATTCAAAGTCTGCGTCGCATTCAATTTTTTCTCTCTAACATGTCTCCGCATTCAAAGTCTGCGTCGCATTCAATTTTTTTCTCTCACATGTCTCCGCATTCAAAGTCTGCGTCGCATTCAATTTTTTTCCTCTCAAAGAAAGAAAAAGAGAGAAAAACAATTGAATGCGACGCAGACTTTGAATGCGGAGACATATGTGAGAGAAAAACAATTGAATGCGACGCAGACTTTGAATGCGGAGACATATGTGAGAGAGAAAAAATTGAATGCGACGCAGACTTTGAATGCGGAGACATGTTAGAGAGAAAAAATTGAATGCGACGCAGACTTTGAATGCGGAGACATATGTGAGAGAAAAACAATTGAATGCGACGCAGACTTTGAATGCGGAGACATATGTGAGAGAAAAACAATTGAATGCGACGCAGACTTTGAATGCGGAGACATATGTGAGAGAAAAACAATTGATGCGACGCAGACTTTGAATGCGGAGACATGTTTGAGAGAAAAACAATTGAATGCGAAGCAGACTTTGAATGCGGAGACATATGTGAGAGAAAAACAATTGAATGCGACGCAGACTTTGAATGCGGAGAACAGGTAGTTTTGGGCCACCGTACAAGGCTACCCTTTGTGACTAATGTTACATTGGAAAACTGTTTTGTTTATCGGTGTGTTGCTGTTAACTTGTTATCATTGGAAGACTCATTGGTTTTATTGCTAACTTTCTGAATGATAAGATTAGCCAAACTGAAGTACTGTACTGTACATCGATGGCTACAGGAGATAATTACGCAAGATTTGAAAAACTTAAAATTCGCATGTTCTTGCCTCATCGTAAAGAATACCTTAAAAGTTCTACTTTTGATGTGGAAAAAATGTGCCGTGGTGTACAGTGAGGTATTGTCAAGTCAAATGACTGGTCTGCCGTCTTACAGCTGCGATTCCATCAACCTATAGACCCACTTCGACAAATTTGAGGCCCGGATGTCATCGGTAACTTCAAGTTTCTCTTTTTGGTCGGAAAGCAGATAATTATATCACAGACATCCATGTCCGACGAAATTGAAAACCTTACCCACCGATGTACTCGTTTCATGTGTGGTACAACAGAAAAAATGACTCGTGTTTATGACAGAACTGTACGGTACAGCAATCCGATATAAAGGCAGTATGGTGTCCATCTATGTACCTACAAAGTGCAGTTGCAATTATTTCTGTGGGAAACTGACATTTTACCACTTGTTAAAAATCATCAAATGATTGAATCTTTGAAAAATCTGATTACGAGACATGTTAACGTGGATTGCATCCATACACAATGAAAACATAGGTGTGTGTTCGAGACAAATGCGTTGGGACCATAACTTCGTCAACCATCTGGTTGTGCTCCAATCTCATCTTCTCTACAGATAGCTCTCTCTCAGTTTAGCTTTTCGGCACTCCAGATCTGTACCTGGTGGCTCCCAATACCTCCACGTTTCATCCACTTGGCCGTCACGTTCAGCATCCAAACTTAGAAACTCCTCCGGCATGTCTGCTTTGTCCTCTTCAACTTCTTTTGGCCTACAACAAAACGCAACAAATTTGCATTTTTTTTCAGTCAGATTTCCCTGATCGAAATCAGTCAATTACCACATTTGAATGATCATTCACTAATATTCCTGGAGTACATAAATTCTAAAAGATTACCTCAAGAACAGTAACAAGAGTCGCGGGTCCACCTTCTTTCCTCTTTCAGACGGTTTGATGCATCTGACAATTTCGCTGACGAGAATCCCGACGACCACTGTCACCATATAACTAATCATGCCATACCATGGAGGAGATATCTTATTTAAATGGAAAAAAATGACTGCTGGAAATCAAATTAGATTTGCAGTGGACAGTCTTGACAGTGAAAAAACACCATTACCCTGGAAACATTTTACAAATTTGGGTACAGGGATTATTTAAAGTCGTAACCAAGAAAAAAATCGATTCAAACCTAATATTTTCGACCTCAAGTAAATGTCGCAGGCGGGATGCAAATGAAGAGTGAACATAGACAAACAAGTCATTATGATAGTACAATAATCATAGACACTCTATTTAAGCATACTAAGAATTCCCATTTCCAGGAAGCAAGCTTTCGCCACTAGCAGCACAGTTTGTGTCGCTGATGGAACCGTATCTAATGTCGTGTTGCTCTTCGACCACATGGCAACTGGAGATCTTGATGTGTACATAACACGGCCCCGTTTGTTCATTTTTTTTCAAAGAATAGACGTTTGCAACACAATCAATTGAATACATGACCCATCACACTAGCTCTTAGAAGGAGAATGAAGCGTGGCTACCGTACTTTGTAACCCCATGTGGGCTTACTTGATTTTCGAACTTACTGTGTAAACTGGTAACGTCGCTGCTGTGCCCATCCGTGCGAGCATCGTTCCTATGCCGATCCACATACCCCACGATATTCCTGTACAAATACCTACAACGGCTCCCCTAAAAGTAGAGAATCAACCGTGTTAAAACTGCCACGGGAAGTGAAAGGCGTCACTTTATTTTTTCAAAGGAAGCGAGGCACTTTAGTCACGATTAGTTTAAAGGCAGATGAGGTACATCTTGTAATTAGTTCACAACAAAGTGGCTCGCGATTCACTTAGACATTCTTTGAATTATATTCGGTGAATGAAATAGCCCTTTGCTACAGCATCACATGGCAAAATCCACTAGTAACAGAATGGGCAAGCATCTTGGACAGTTTTCACTTAAAATTTCCTGCCATTTTCAGAAAATAGCCATATTAAAAAGAAAAAAACCAATATCATCCATGTTGAGAACATTCACTAACATGTCATCTTTGCGAGGTTTCTGTTTATTCGTTCTCTATGTCCATCATTCTTTCAATTTCTTGTTCCGACTTGCATTTGGGCAGCCATGTTTCAGTTAGGCACCCGTTATTTACCCCGTTTAAATTTGCACATTAAGTTTCTGTTGGTGATTAACGTGCATAAACGTCCTTAAATATATAGTTTTAACTGGAACTCATTTTAAGTTGAGAATGAAATTATGAAAATAATATATCAAAGGTTAACGATCATGGCCCAGTTTTGACAGTTTTCCTGTTTGCGTCAGAAAGTGCAGTGAGGTAGAACGCGCCTTGGGGACACATAGTCGGACTCGCAAACTTTCACAATGCTTTTCTGATCTACCACTCGTGGGAGCTCATTTTAAAGCTCTTGGTATAACAAAAGTTTTCAACGTCTTAGGTTTTCGAAAATCGAAAATTTTATTTTTCCCGCATAGAGTTCACACGGGGATGGCAGCCATTTATGTGTATGTAAGTGTTGTTAAATATTGACTTTTAGGCTGTAATAAGTTTCTTCATAAACAATAATAGTACTCTCTGTACAATTACAAGCCAAACTATAAATGAAGGTAAACATTACAGCTATTGTACCTCATCCGGCTCCATGACTTCCCTCATCAGTCTAGAAAACTGGACACAATTAATATATTTGTATAAAAGGGACGTTTTGAGTACCCTTTCGCCAATCAATTATGTTTTGTTCTGTGTATTGACTGAATTTTCTTGATACTCCCCCCTACATGCTAGAATAACAAAATCTGTGTGGCAAATACACTGTATATGCATGTGTAAAGACTGTAATCATCGTTACTGATAACAAATGAATTATAGTCAGGAATTTCAATTTACAACTATACCATGAATTCGCTCTTGGATAGGCCACACCCAACGTGAATGCACCTGCCAACGGTGTACCAATGGCGCCCATTGTTGTCATGGAGATATTCAGCAAAGACCCCATGTAAGGCAAGCCGAGCGCCAGAACAGTGCTGAACAGTCCAAATGCAAGGGCTGTGGAGAAAAACAGGTTGGTGTCCCCGTTAACGTTCACTGTCTGCCTTGCGATTTCAAAACCGAACATGTTGCAAAATGCAGACTGTAATTCTATATTAATTAACGAATTTATAAACGACATGAAATCAATTAGGTATCATTTTGTGGCCGAAATTATCGGAAATGCATTTAACATAATTTCACACGCTCGGCTACTGAAACTTCTTGCGACAAGTGTAAGGAGGTCGAGAAGATGATGAAGTTGCCAAAAAGTTGAGATCTTTATCGTTAAATCGGTCCACTTACTTAACACTTTGGATATTACAGTATCTCTTGCGTCATTCTCCTGGACAGGACGTTTGGAACGACTCGACCGCCATCGTCGCCAGGGTTTTAAGATGTCTCTGAGAGTGACGGCTACCAGTGCATTCAGGCCGGATGATATTGTACTAAAAAGTGAGTGTGAATTACATAAATAATGTGAAATGAAATTGTTGATACAAAATATTGCCAAGTAATATGTCACAACAGCATTAATATAACAAAGTGATTATTGTGTATAATACGGATAATATTTCTTCCTTTAAAAATCTCATCGCATCGATTTAACCCGGGTTGCATGCAGCTTTATTTCTTTGGTACTGCTCAAAATGAACAATTACACGTCCTTTACTTCCCGGGGAGTCATAGGTCATAGGCCTATATATAAGGCAACGATATGTATTTAGAGACTCCCAGTTTAATTCTGCCAAGGATACCACTATGCACATCAAATGTCGTTTTTATTCCTTTTTCACCACAAGAAATGTGTGAACTCATTGTCCCAAGCGAGGGCGCTCACTGATTTCCCTCTTGGATTATAATTGCTTAAAAGCTCTTCAAAGAGTGGATACACAACAAAAATAAACACACTCTTCAGCGTACATACAGTTACCTGTATGAATTTCATTAACTAATAGAGGCAGGGTCATCTTTTCCTTCAGGTGCGTACTCGCGTCGGAGAGACGCGTGTATGGGAAGTATGTATAATAAATCATTTGGTTTCTTCATAGTTCTGAGTTGCTCTCCAGAAAACCATGGGATGTACACTATGAGGTGCAGTTGTTGTTTGACAGTCAGAAAATCACCAACCTGAGAGATCCAGCAAACAAAGACGAAGGAAGAGTCCCTGTATTCCTGGAATGTGGCCGAGCCTGTCACTCACAAAATACACCAATATCTGAAAAATAAATCAGCAGTTACTTGTTTGGCGCTTACAATGGCAGCTATAAATGTGTACCAAGGAAATGCATGGCTATACATGGGCTTTATGTCAAAAAGTGAGGCGCTGATCTGTCATTCATATGATATCAATCAGAGAGAGAGAGAGAGAGAGAGAGAGAGAGAGAGAGAGAGAGAGAGAGAGAGAGAGAGAGAGAGAGAGAGAGAGAGAGAGAGAGAGATCATGCATGGACGTATGAATGTGTATACAAGTTATGCATATCTATTATTACTTTGTATTTAGTACAACGTAATAATATCAAACATGTTTTATCTCTCTGTCTCTATATGTGTTATATATGTTAAATATGTATATATGTGTGTTTGTCTATGTCTGTCCATATATATATATATATATATATATATATATATATATATATATATATATATATATATATATATATATATATATATATATATGCGTGCACAATATGTTCATATTGACAGGGCAAATACACCTTTAATAAGTTTGTATTTTACCTGGTCTGGTCTTTTGTACCGAGGTTCGTAGTTCACTTTATCCCAGTCTTCGTACTGTAGATCCATGTCCACGGTGAAGTCTTCAAGGTGCAAAACAATGGCACAATGAATCAATTTGTGCTATAGCATGAACCGTCAAAAATTTTCTCTCCTACCTATATTTGCTATCAAACTCTCTTTCTGCACAGTATGATCCGTAAACATAAAAGAACATCTGATGATCGTAGTAAGCAATCACTGATTAAAGCAGAGTTGATCAACTTAGTATGATTATAATAGCTATGTTTTCAACGATGACTTTTGAAATCTCTGAAGGGATCCCAGTGGTCTATTTTAGAAAAGATGAATTAGATTTTGAAGTTCTTACTCTCTATCGGCGAGAATGTTCCATTGATGGGCGGGAACAAAGGTGTCAGCTTATCTGCAGAAAGATATAGAGAGACAATTGAAGACACAGAATCAGCTTATTTGTGACTATAATTATGTATCCATTTTCGGTCCATATGTTTGTAAAGAAAAGGATAAGCAAACACCGGCAGTGCTCTATGTGTTATCATGTTAACCGTTTACGAAGTTATGAAAAAGAATAAAGCGCATCGCATCAGAGGGTGACATGGCATGGGTGCTCACTTCACGAACGATTATAATGATTATGATAAAACTTTTGGGAGAGAGAGAGAGAGAGAGAGAGAGAGAGAGAGAGAGAGAGAGAGAGAGAGAGAGAGAGAGAGAGAGAGAGAGAGAGAGAGAGAGAGAGAGAGAGACGGGGAGTAACTTACTGTTGTGAAAGGCGAGTAGTATGAGACCAGTCACAAACATTATCGAGTATACGATAATTTTGAACGGCAGGAACATAAGTACCGTTCTAATAAATAAATAAACAAATAAATAAATAATAAATAAATAAATAATACCATGAGCAAAGTAATAATATAGGCTACTTAATTTTCATGCGTCTTAAAATAGTTAAACAGACTAGCTTTTTTATGAGCTATTATATATAAAAGCTGGGTCGTACCACCATACCATGATTTTGGTATTTCAGAAGTTTGACAAATAAAATTTGTTTTTGCGACATTTCGAGACCAAGTCTTTTATTTTACAGCGAAGATTATTATTGTCAGTTTTTCTGACAAAGAGAGATGGCATCTCTTGCTTGTGTGAGAGTTACATGTACTTCTTGCCTATAAAATTAACGTTCTGAGCGCGGTAGAACATAATATATCATTAATCTAAAAGAAACATTGGATCTAATATCATCAAGTGACCATTTGTAAAACATCCAGCACTTTCCATACCAATATTTATTTTCTAAAACAACAAGACTACTGTGAAGTTCGCTGTTTACCATATTCTACGTAATAGTTGGTTAGATGATATAGGCCTATACTACATAAAGAAATCACTGTCAATATACCACATAAAGTTTTATATAAGTGGCTGTTTTAGCTTTGCATTGTTTTCCTTATTTTCACTATTCATTTCTTAGATCCACAATTAGACCCGTAAAGGTCATGTGTTGTTGCCCATATTTTTAACACATTGTAGTTATGCCAAAGTAGGAAAATAGCATGGCCGACAATTTTTCTGTGCGAAGAATAGCTCGCCAACAATCACTATCTATCTACGCTACGCAGAAAAATCAGCATGTTCAATACAGTTTCTGTCCATTACTCATACGATGGCGTGGCAGAATTCAAATCGAAATGATTTAACTCTTTAATTATGAGGTGGTAAGGAAACAATGCGTCAAAAGATATGACCGACCCTTGTGCCCCGCGTACAGACTTTGCAGCCATGACGCGTTGGACGGATCCCTGGTTGACACTCATAGCCAATGTTGCCGAAATTCCGGTAGCAGTCATCGACCATATCGATGTACGAAGTGTCAGATCAAACCGATAGCTGCAACATCCAAGAAATAAGAATGTTCATTTGTTTATATGGAGTAGATCGCAAAGATGTGCAATTTGCAATAGGTTTGAAATTAATCATGTTTTGAAAGAATACATCTTTGGCAGGCATTAGAGTGTTCTTGGGCCTTTTAGTATACACAGGGTATATGATTTGTGCAACTTAGTTGATGCGTCTAAAAGCCGTATCTGTACCTGAGATGTGTACATGGTAAATTAACCTCATCTGCCTATTTACATCGTAAAATATATTTAGAAACCCTTCCGAAAATGCCAAATTCAAAGTCATTGTAATATATTGTCATATTTACAATTTCACGCATTCAATGAAAGGGTTGAACAGATTTAAGAACGGCAGATAATAATTTCAAAGGCCCGAAATGAAGATTTGTACGTCTTTTTCGCAAAACCAAAAGGCAACATCAAGTGTTTCGAAAGGAGTGGGCACGTCCTAGATCCTGTCCTGCATGATATGAAGCGTGTGCTGGCATGTCTGAATCTAGTTTTATCAGTGTTGTGGCACATTTCTCTGCAAAACTCACTCCACATCCATATGTCCTTCTTCATAGTTGTGGTTAAAAACTTCTGTAACTCCACCTGCATCGATTGTTCCAATGACTGTCACAGCGATCACTGATGCAACCATCACCAAAAATTGAAATACGTCAGACCACACAACTGCACTCAGGCCACCCTTCGGAGTAAAACAATGTCCGTAGTTTTCTCAACAGATTGAATTTTAGCGCAAATTCAAATTGATAAATCCATTAAAAGCTCGAGCAGAATCGAATAGACTCAATTTTTCTCAGAGTGATACGCAAGTTGTCCGTATCTCTGGCACCATACTTTGCAATTATCTGTTCTCCAGATTGCAATATAAGTCCACTGCCAAGGTTTTAAGTTTTCCTTTTCCTTGGGACACTTTATTTTGTTACTGAGGAAACAAAGTTTGTAGTCATGCAACTATGAGATTTTGACATGGAGGAAAATGTCATAAATATATGTACAGGAAAATTAAATGTATCATTTCAAAATGATAAAATATTTATTTTTTATTTGTTTCTTGCAACCTATGAAAGACGACCACCATAGCTGACTCACCAGAGTTGTGTAGAACGTGCAGACAGAACCAGTCACTACGACTGTTCGCCAGTAAGCTGCTCCATTAGCTGTGAATATAAAACCAAATAACAACAAAGTATTTTAAACAGCTTGTCAGGCACCGGCGTTAAAAAATTCGAAAGAATATGAAGATGTGCGTAACATGGGTAACATGGCTTTTAATGGACAGAGTGTGTTGGGTAACTTACATGGTTGATGTGGATCATGCAAACTAGGCCTATATTATAACCTTTCAAGACTTTTCAGGACTCATATATGGGATCTTTCTGAAAAACGTGATCAAGAATTACTTTCTGACACAATGACATTTGAAGGAATTTATTTTTGCCCTATGTTTACCAGACTACACACTGAACGCGGCGAGCAAGAACAAACTGGGGTCTTGCGGAAAGTTTGTCGGTGCTATTTACAACTAAATGCTTTTCAATTGCTTTACTCTCGTTTGAATTACTGTCTGTGTTGATTTCTTTGTCTCGGTGTCATTCTATGTAGTCGCAAATCGCCAATTTAGGGACTGGTCAGTTTCTTTGGCAGGGGGGGGGGGACGATGGATTATTTTTTGCCGACGTCAAAAAGTGGCTGACCACCCCTATTCCAAATTTTGAAAACAGGGTGACCCCCCTATTCCAAATTTCGAAAATAGGGTGACCCCCCGGCGCGCGACATAGGTAAAACAAAAGGTGGACATAAATTATATATATATATATATATATATATATAATATATATATATATATATATATATATATATATATATATATATATATATACGTATATATTATATTTTACATTTTACATATTCATATTTTAAATAGTCATTCTATGATTTAATGAAATTGTTGACATGTCAGTTGTAAGATAGGAATTTCAAAGTGTCAATCTTAAAGTTTGAATACAGTACATTTTGAATGATAAGTGAATGTATTTCACACTTTCTATGCTTAACAAGATGTCCTGAACTGTTGTACAGAAATGGATGTCAATCATTAATATCAAAGAGGAAAAAACAGTGAATCAAAAACTTTGATGGGTGTTAAAAAAATATTGAACATACAGATATCTCTGATGTATGTATGCTTGATATGGTAAAGTTGGCGTGCTGAAAAATATGACTGATTATTAAAGTTACGCGCCCGAAGGGCGCGCCGAAAAATACAACTGAATGATGAAATTTGTGGCTGACACTAGCATTTTAGGCAATGATGAGCCTGTGTCAAAATTCAAAAACACACTGACCCCCCCAATTGGGCATTTCAAAAACATGGTGACCCCCCCTATCACCAAAGTCAAAAACAGGGTGACCCCCATGAATCCACCGCCCCCCCAGGCTGAAGAAACTGACCACTCCCTTAGTCCTCCCTACATGAAACGTGAAACATTGATAATTACCGATATTTGAAATACATAATGGCTGCCACCCAAATGTAAAGTCTATGGGGAAAAAAAACTTGTACTGGGGTAGATGAAGTACCCTTGTTTAAAAATTACTTTTGTTCTTACTTGCTTCCAGAGCGATCCCTGGTGCGATCATCGTACTTCCCATATATAGATTTATAAGCAAAGCAAACGAACCAGCGCAAGTGATTTGTACGAAGGGATGGAACCTCAATGCCATGTACTAAAAATTCGAAAAGAAAACAATAATCAATCTTCATGAGGGGAACGCTCCATTAACTTGGACGTACCCGAGTAACCTGAGTTGGTTATCAGAGGATTAATCTCTATGTCAACATATGCGAACAGATTAGTGTAAACAAAACATTAGCACTGCCGGAACTACTTTTAGCATGGCCCACGCCGTGACGGCTCTTGTCCGGCACTCGTGATTTCCGACCAGCGTTAAAAGTGCCGTCCAGCACTTGCTGTTACTTTGAGGTCATCATTTAGTTCATAAAATTGCATGAAGAGTTTACAAAAACGATGGTACTATAGAATCCCTTTCAAATAAAATGCTGTTTAAACAATACTAGCAGTTAATTAACGTACGCTGATTTTGCATACGAAAAGCTATTTTTGTATGAATGTTTATACCCCTATAAAAGAAAGTACGGTAGCGAAAATCAGCACAACAAAACAGGGCTTTTACAAAAACGCACTCTTTCTATTTCAGTTCAGACTCACATTGCGGAAAGGTGCATGCAATGCAATGAAAGTCACGAGCAACCTTTGGTGTCAACGGATCCAGTCTTTGAATTATCAATGAACACTCACTTATTTTTCTGGTCAAAAGCCAAAGGCTACTTGTCCATCGCAACAAGCCTCTCTGTTTGAATCCGCGTGTTTTGGCCGGCTAGTTTTCAGCAATGTTTCGCTCTCTAGCCCCGAAATTCTGGTTTTGATAATAATAGTTTGATATTTGTTGTCTTGCAAGCCGGAGATAACATTTCAGAACTGCCTATGTGGCTATATGTAGTCTAGCAATTTACGCGGTGAACTTGTTGCTATCTAGTATCAGCCTGTAGTACCGCGATTTGCGAACGTGTACTGTACTGGGAATCGCTCTCGAGGTCATCCTTGCTTTCCCGACTACAGCCCGAATTATTCCGACGTTCACATCGCGTGCAGCTTACCATTGGACTGACGTTACGCCCACCAATAGCCGGCCATTTCCGAATATAGCCGACGTTTGTTTCTCTCAAATGCGAAAGAGAAGAAAGTCTCAAACGCGGAAAAGAGTCGACGCTTCAGAGCTTTTGTTTTCTGCGTAAGAGTAGGGCCTTGTCTGATGGGTAGGTTTTTGATCAAATGTAAAGCGACCAAAAGTTACTGAGTCTCATTTTTCATACTTTTGAAACGCCACGTCAATCCATGCGATGTCGATCATAGATCGACATCGCGTTTTGTGGAGGGGCCGTGGTTAAGCGGAAGGGACAGTCTACGCGGGAGTCTACGCTTGAAAACTTTGATTTTCTGCGTAAGAGTGGGATTTTGTCTGTTGGTTGCCGGAGGTTTTAGATCGAATCTAAATAAACAAACAATTACTTGGTCTCATTTTTCGTACTTTTGAAACGCTACGTCGATCACAGTGTCAAATTTCAGGTCGACCACAGTCCCTCTATCCACCGGTCTGGAAACGCCTATTGTAAAAGGTGTCAATCACCTAGACCACACAGCCAAACCGCGATACGAGGGGCAGTCACGTGATAATGCGTAGCTTGGGTTTGTCCTGCATGCCACAGTCCCCATTGTGTGTACGCTTTTCTCGAATTTTCGCTGTTTTTGGCTCTTTTAAGTGTTCTCTGCGTCTATCGACGACAAGAAGACAGAAATTATCATATCCTGAAACCGGTGTTTGCTTTTCGTGATCCTTCTCCCATCGTAAATGATGATAGTGTGCGATAATTTCTGGGGTGATCGCTGCGAGTGTGTTGACGTAGCACAAGCAACGGCTGGAATCACAACGGAAAATTTTTCGTCCCTTTCTCTTGCAAAGCTAGTATTCAGTGCCTCCAATTATGTTTTCCGTGTAATATTCTATGAAATCATGTCTGTTAACTAAGCAGAATAGGAAAGACAACTGCAGAAATTCATGGATAGAGGGACTGTGGGTCGACCGATATTGCATTGTGTGTAAGCTTACTGTGTCACAATCGACTAGTCGACTGCAGGTGTGTTGTACACATACGGTGTCGTACAGGTTGACGTTGGGTGTCGTCAATTTGGAATGTTATCAAACATGAACACTGCAATTTAGCTCTCTTTTTCAATTATATTCAACATCACCAAAAATCTATAGTAAGCTCGCGAATTAGTTTTATTGTGAAATTCATACCGTGAATTAAATCACTGAAAATTGTGCCGTCCACCAACCGGCCTCGTCAACTGCTATTTCTCCTTTCTTATAATATGTACGAATGGCCATACTGTTTACAGACGGATTCGGCTAGCAATTCATTGACTTAAATTCGCTCTATAGGAGATGTAATGTCACAGGATACGCGCAGCTCTTGGAGTTCTTACTCACTAGTTACGTTGTTTGCAAGTGCAAGAAAAATCTCGCCATGTGGAAAGAACGTTCCATGCTGTTCTGATCACATTTGCATATATGATCAATGCGCGTTACTGAAGTGAAGCGTCCGAAAATAGGAAACTTGAATGAAAATGAACGAAGAACGATATTTTGTTTCACCATATTTCTAAAACTTAGTTTAGAGCCTAAATTAAAGAAGAAACTAGATTACTTGCATTGAAAAAAGAGCAGTTCACTTTTTCCTGTCAACATAGTTCCATGTGCAAGCATATGTGTGTGCCCGTGGTATTGAGTGAGTCGTTACAGCCCTGACGTTCCTATCATGACACCAGCTCGATAAGATAATCGCAACAATGGAAAATTAACACCTTTGGGGATTAAAAGTCTTCTGTTTGTCACCCGAGTTGGCAGGCAGCAACTCGGGTTTCAGGTACCATCAAAGTTAATGGAGCCTTCCCCTAATGTACAGGACAGAAATTATGTGAGTTTTCTTTCTTTGTACGGTTGACGGAATTGATAGCACTGAAGCTAGCTGTTGCCATTTAGCCTCGTTTAGACACAATCGGCAATGAATACCGATTCATTGTTGTAAAGTTTTTGTATGATATGTATAACTCAGTGATGTTAGGTTATCACACACTACGTGTTATCAGAAGTCATGATTCTTACAGCTTTCTGGTTTTGTTGTTGCGCCTCGGCAATGAAAGACTTAATGTTTACTAAAACTTTCCGGAAGGAACGTTTAAACCATTCCCTTTGAAATCAAGAATAAAAATCGGGGATCATCGAGCAAAATTTGGTTCTGGAGAACCGTATGACTCAATATTTATCTACTCTTGAAATTCATAATGGCCGCCATACTGGTGAGAGAATTGTATTGGAAAAAACCCCGAAATTTTCGATTTTCACACATAAAGTCAGTCAAAACTTTATGAGGTCAATGAGTTTCAAGTCGAAGATCAAGAACGTGATGTGAAAATTTGAGAGCAAAAATATCTGTTCCCAAGGCAGATTCTACCTTAAACTTGGTCTGTTTTAGAAAGTCCCTTTCTTCTAAAGGATTATTCAGCTATACGTTTACCGGTACTCTTTGTTTATTCCCAAGATGTACCGTATCATATTTCTGTGAACTGGTTTACCGGATTTAGGAAATTTCTACGTCGTGATCATTCTTTAAGGAAATGGAGTACGCATATACTCCCGTCAAGTGCAAAGTCTTTAACCGTGGATGCACAGGCCCTTTCACTCCGGCAGAAACTTAAAACCCAATATACTCTGTAACTGGCGCACGTATCCTGGAGAGTCCAGTTGAGCCGTCTTAATCTACCTACCTCGTAAACACTGATAATTTCCAGACCACGAATAACGGGCACAAAGGTGAACGTGATCAATAGAGTACCGATGATCGTTCCAACCATAGAAAATGCAACAGCAATACCATGGATGTAAACTTCAGTAGGGAGTCCAAGAAGAGACATACCGGATGTGAAGGTTACAAAATATGACGTCGCCAGCACCACACATCCGAGCTTACGATTGGCCAAAAGATACCTGATATATGTAAATTCTCAGAAACAATTACCACATTCGAAAGATAGTGCTTTGTAGACAAAGTCGGAACAATTCATGATTAAAGAACTTCAAAATCACAGTCAATACAACACACATCCTTGCATGAGTAAGGGCAAGCAGACTACAGATGACACTACGCTGTTGATTTATGATTTACAACGAACACATCATCAATTAATTTATCTAAAATACGAACAGGACTCCCACTATCGAGTAAATTGTAATACACACACACACACACACACACACACACACACACACACACACACACACACACATAATATATATGTGTGTGTGTGTGTGTGTGTGTGTGTATACACACATATATGTATATACATATATGTGTGTGTGTGTGTGTGTATGTATGTATGTATGTATGTATGTATGTATGTATGTATATATGTATGTATGTATGTATGTATATACACACACACGAAGAGCGATTTGCTTCATTGTCCATGCAGGCAAAGTATAGTGCTCAATGCATTTCTGCAGGTCGGTAATACTGAGAATCTAGGAACTCGTAGTTGTCACTATACAGGTTGTTTCATGCGCTAAGCATGAAAAAGTCTGTAGAGTGACAACTACATGTTCCTAGATTCTCTCTCTCTCTCTCTCTCTCTCTCTCTCTCTCTCTCTCTCTCTCTCTCTCTCTCTTCGACGGGTCAACAGGCCCAAAGGCCCAATAACAGACCCCGAGAAAACAAACAAACAAGCAAACAGTACAATATCGACAAACATAATACAAATTAAAAATACAATATGTACAGAATGAAAACAGAGAATTGACTCTAAGAATAAATATGTCTAGATGCAGAAATGTCATTACATAGTGTAATAGACCTGGGTATAAAAGCAAATTTTCTACGATTCAACTTGCAACGCGGAACGTGAAATAAAGACGGGACCCTGAGGCGTCCGAGTGGTGCATAATATGGCAATTGACATACAAGGTAGGGACAAGAAAATCTCCCTGAAACTATTCCGTTTAAAAAAGTCCGATCTGAAACCTTCCGCCGAAGTGAGAGGGAGATTAAAATGCATACAGGACTGTTTGCAATCACTGTTATAATACCCAATAAACTTCAGACACATATATATATCAGAAAACTTTTTTGAACTTTCTCTACATGGTCACTCAAATATTGACAGTTTGGAGATCACACCACAAAGATGTCAAAGCTCTCGGAGAAGAAAATGTATTACAGGATCTCTTTATCTAATCGAGCATTATGAAAGCTATGATTATATATAATTGCTTCAATTACAAAGTGAAGACATATATGTTACTCAGGTTTATATATGAAGGGGTGTTGCGAATGTTGATGTTTTAGAAAAGTAAGTATGCACGATAATTCAGCGAAATTCCAAAAAAACCCGTAAATTGAATAAAGTTTATATCGTTCAATTTTGCAGGCAAAGGCAAAGACACACTTATGATGCGAGGTAAAGGTCTTGAAGAGGGCAAGAAACCATATGTCTCTCCAAACCTCCAAACTGTTCAGAGAGAAACGACAAATGGAACAATAAATAGAGTGAAATATTTTTGTTTTTAAGCACTCACTTTGAGGTTGTCTTCTGACCTCCTTTTGCTAAACAAAAATACACACCAGTGAAAGCAGATACAGCCAGCACTGCGACGAACACTATCCAGTCCACTACACCCAGTGGCGTCGCTTGCCCGTCAGACATCTTGTGGTACGCGACGAGATAAACACGTGTTCTTTACTTCTTCTGTTTTCCTCTTTATCGCTCACAATGTTTACGATTGATGAGCTGAAACACCGTATGAAGACAGTGTGATAACGATGGATTTTGTACTTTCGAATGTGACTTTATACGTTATATCCAACTTGAAATCTACTGACCCAATGTGGCAAAGTACATGATGAATTAGCGCCAAAATGGCGTACCTTCAACTTAATTCTACTTTCAGACGCTTTTGATCTATTTCCATTTAATCGTGGAACCCTTTTACTTAGATTTTTAAGCCTGCATTAACCCTTTTAAACCCCCTTTTACTATACGTATGCAATAGAACAGGCAGATATTCAGATCAGTCAGGATATGTGTGTTTACCTGTCTGTATATGTGCATGCACGCATTCATACTTAAAATAAACTTCAAAAATCTTCTTCTCAGAGGGATGTTTGTCAAAGATGACATTGCATTTTGCTATTTTTCAATGGTGATGAAATTTGCATATATGAAGTGTTTTTAGGCTAATTAACCCGATTTCAAGGTTAAGCAAGTTGTTAACCAAAAGTACCTGTTGGATAGCTTTCAATTTTTACCATGTAGCTATCGAGGGATGGATTAATGACGATTATATAACAGGGAAAGGGCATTTTGTTTAATTATGTAATCCTTTATTGCCAGTTTTTCCCATTTTTGATCAAAGTATCTTTTCTCCATAATTACTTGGCTGATAACTTTCAAAGTTTGTCTGTAGGTGTCTAGGTATGACTGTATATTTTGGGCTATTTTTAACATATTATAAGCTTATTGCATAAAGCGTGCACCATCTTCACTGAAACGTCGTTTGATAGCTTTCAAATTTTGTACGTAAACTAGAGCCATATTCGATCAAACAGGAGCACACTCTTATTGACACCACTTTTTATACTTGTAACATTCGCAGATTCGCATTTGCACCAGCCAAAGGGACAAATGGCACACTTATGGTAACGTGAAGCAAAAATCACTTTGATGAATTAAGCCCACCGCACACGAGAGTAATTAGCTGAGCAAAATTTCATTCGAGGCTGTTTGCCCAGCTAGTATACTCTCGTGTGCGGCAACCTTTCAGTAGGTTACGAACACGTGGACTCTTACTGGCATTTTGCAAATGTGCCGAGTATTTCTGTATATCGGTGAACGTTTATATGTATCACTACAGCTGTGAGACGTGATTACACACAGTAACTGTTAAGCACTATTAAATCCTCATATTACCAAAACTAGACACGAACCCAAGGAAGAACACATTATTGTGGGGTTGCTGTGCTACACGTAGAGGCCATAACAACATGGAAGTATTATGTGTGATCAGGTGAAGTAAACAAAATCATTGTGATCATTTACGATACAACAACTTATTATGGAACGAGCACAATTAACGGCAGGGGGGCCGGAAGAGAAAATGGGGGGGGGGCGCCACGAAAAAAAATGAGTGTTCTTGGGGTGGGCCATGAAAATTACAGGGAAGGTAAGGGGTGGGCCACCAAAATTTTTTACACCATGACAGACAGAGAATATTTTTCAGCATTTTCGTTCCTTGTTAAACTTCTTGTAGCATGATGAAATACCAAGTCTTAAACCTCACAATGCAGTTGTTATGTGTAAAATGAGCAATATTATTATTGAAAATTGACTTCATTTGTCAACAATAATAATAATGGTTGGTAATGATACAGAGGCTAGGTTGAAACTGGTTATTATTGAAACTGGTTATAACAGCACTGAATGAACTTGTAGATTGTTTATAAGGTATTTGGTAATTTCATCATTCTTTGAGATTAAAATAGCACAACACAATACTGAAAAGTAGCTGTAGGTGTTACAAGTATTAAAGCTTGAACATACGTTTTTTTTTTGTTTATTATTTATATATTTATTTGTTTATTATTTATTTCAAGAATGCAAGAATGTTGTTTTCACTAAAGCATATATTAAAAGTTATAAGGATTATATATGTGTACAACTTTGTACCTATGTAATCTTTCTTTTTTGGGGAGGTGGGCCACAAAAATTTTGTTGCCGTTGACGGGGGGGGGGGGGCACTAAAAATTTTTGCTGGTGTTAGGGGGGGGGGGCTGTAAAAAATATATGCACCACATATTTTCTCTTCCAGCCCCCCCTGCCGTTAATTGTGCTCTTTCCCTTAAGTACATATGGCCGACAGATCTCTATGAAAATATCATGAAGTCGACAGGTATACCCTATCCTTTGGTGAAGTCATGTCAGCGTCAAACATCACAAAACTTTATTCAGGGAACTCGTCCCTGTGTACGGTTTGTCAAAGGGTGACATTAAAACGCCAACACCACAGCCAGTGGCTGTGGCCACCTGTCTACGAACTATTTCTCACATGTCTTCCTTGTGTTGCAAATCGTTGAAGAGTTTTAGGAGAGCCCGCTATCATTGGTAAGGACAAACGAAGAAAGGTTTTCGTGAGAAACTGTGTTTCTTGTCATGCAACGTACTTCAGGAACTACAAACATTGAACGGATGCTTGATAGAAAGCTAACATATGAGGCATGTTATGGTACAAAGTTGACTTACCTGATATGCGTTTTGCAAACGCTATAGTGACGTCACCTCCCAATGTGACCTCAATGTATCTGCCTCCTCCCCTGCAGTTGAAACGATATACAGTCAAAACAGTGGTCGCACTCACTGACTGTAGAAGTGTAGAAGCTGATAAGTAGCTTCTACTAGCTATGGTTAACCACAGCGGTTCAATGCGAGATTTTATCAAACCAAGGCCATGAGGGGTTCTGCGCTAGGATTGTCTAAGCACCACTCCCTCTTGAGCTGAAAAGTGCGGTCAACTTTTCGGAAACGAGCATGACTTGATTTATTCATTTTGTGGACTGTAAATATAACTTTAAATGCGGTGCAAGAGTCACTTAGCACTTGCACCTTATTTTAAAGTGAGCCAAACAATCTGAAAGCATCTGCAAGCGTGAGACAATACTGTCTTGGTATAATTTATTATATGTTGCTTACCAAAGTACAAAGGCGTTTTTAGTTATTGAATGTCAATTTTATTTGTCGTTTAGCCAAATGACGCCGACGGTCGGTTATGCAGACAGTTTCATTGATTAACTGACCTCGCCATCGAAACGGCCCTTCATTTTTGGGTGAAATTTATCGGCTGTGGGTCAAAGATGGGTATGACGGGAGTGGGGTGACTTGTACGAGAAGTAAACACAAATCGTGCCAAGGACGGGCCAAATGTTCAAAGATATGAACGGTAGAATGGAAAAGAGTAAAGTCCAGTCAACATTTTGTTTCAGTATAATTCATCATTGGCAGCAATGTTTGTATTTTGTCCACGTCTGAACTCGCCATGGCCAGGTAAATGTACTACTTTTCTCTTACACTGGGGCATGATTTACCACAACCTATAAAACAGTTTTGTGCGGTGTTTCATTATTTTTGACAGAGACACACCATGCGACCCTTCAGGGTAACGATATACAATTATACCCAAGATTTGATACTTTTGAATGAACAGGGAAGGCATGCATCCCTCAGACCCCAGAACTGCTGAACGACTACTCATGTTTAATTTGTAATCGGGCGAACATTTATAAAAAACAGCTGAGGTGAATTGTTGAACAATTTCAATTATGTACCTCAATCCCCCAATTTTGACAACCTATCCTAAGATGTAATAGCATAGACGAGCGACTCCATTCGCTGATAGGTGGTCTCCTGACCAATATCAATGCGAATTCTACACAAAAAGTGATCTGTCGCTTGACCTTGTATGGGGTGTAGTCTGCAGCTTTGCCACAATAGCGGATCGTTTGGGCATAATGGCCGCCAGGTCGCTGATAACTAGAGCAATGTTTCCTATTCCATTGACGAAGGGACTTGAAGAGTTCATGAACAACAAAATGGACTATCATCATTGTCATTGCTATGCAAATCAATACCCCATTTTTATGGCTTCAACATTATAGTTTACACTCAACATAATGCTGATGGACATTGCGTTGTCGAGAATATGCTTTTTGCTACACATAAATGTACAGAATCTATGTTAAGAGGGTAAATATTGATAAATTGACAGTTCTATTGGAAATTTGTAAAATGTACCAGATCCCCTATTGAAATCCGTTATTATGTGGGATTAGGGAGGTCAATTAAAGTACAAATCCCTTGATAATTCTGTCCTGGCTTTTGTAGGGCGTTGAACAGGCCTAAAGACCTGGATTCGACCTAAGGCCGAACAAAACAAAATATGCTGTTCCGATAACCCGACCTACCCTATTTTTACCTGCCGACCCTAAACTTTTTATAGCTACGAAGTAAAAAAAAATGACCAGTTCGTTACTTCGCATTTGATTTTTGCTTGAACGAGGATGTCTTTTATGTTTTTTCCTTTTATATGTATGATACATTTTACTGGAAATGCTGTGACCAGTGTTTGACCGCCCTGAACCCCTGCAAAATGCATATTAAAAAATAAAATATTTAAAAAAATTCCTGCCGACCTACCTACCCTATTTTTGAAAACCATGTTATCGGAACAGCACAATTGATTTATTTTTTGGCCTAAGAACGCCTTACAGAATATCCCATTATTGGAAATGAGAGAGACCATTGGATTGAATTTTAATAGATGGCTCAAATGTATTGACATATTGAGTTTTTCTAAACTCACCAAATTTAGCTACTGACAGCTGAATAAATACCTTCCTATTGAACTCAAGCTGCAGCGTCTAATTTTGGATCAGAAATGTGCTTGAGATCGCAGAGATTGGCCGACTTACTCCATCGGCCATCACCTTATTATCTTTTGAGGATGAAAGATTTTTCAATAATTTTACCTGTTGAAAACCACCTTTCGACATAATGTGACGACCCATGGTAGACGACCCATTATATTTTCAACCAAACATTATGTGGGAACACTGTGATATACTAAATTCTGTGACGATTAGAAAGAAAAATCGCTCATACACATTTACGGACGGTTAATTCGAGACAGGATTCGAAAGGCTGGTCTACACAAAACTCAATGGAACACAGAAAGTTTGAGTAACTGGAACGTATTGACATCAGAACTCGGTACAATTTATATTTTTTCACCAGTAAACACATTGTGGAAATCATCCTGTGTCCTGGGGTTGTATCAACATCGTTGGGGCGTAATAAACACAACATGACAAGGTAGCATGAAGTGTTGACAATTTTTATTGCAAGCAAATTATGATGTATTAGTGGGGGAACGATGAGACCGATCAACAGCTTGTGGTATAATTATCGCATTGTAAACCGAACGAGGTTGAGGCCGAAATTATATTACTGACAACGTAACAATTAGAATCTTTAATTGCAAAAATGACTCGCTTTTCAATCCAGAGATGGACAGGCTCTTAGACTACAAATCCTTAATCGTCTCCATTATTTATTTCACAATTGTTGTAATATTCGTTAAATTTCATCTACGTTACAGGTATGTCTCTTTTGATTGTATTCTTCCGAATCGTTTCTCTGTTGTTGCTGGTTCCCAGTATCTCCAAGACTTGTCAGGTGTGTCGCGGTCATCGTTCAAGGGAACAAATTCACTTGGAATATCCTCATTGTCTGGTTTGACTTCTTTAGGCCTGTAGAACAAGATGAACGCTCTGTTTTGAAACTGAAATTTTCTTGATATAGGTCATGGCTAATGAACTGACCGATCAAGTAGCCAAATAAAATGCATTAAACTTCCATACTCACCTTAAGCACGGTAGCAGAAGTTTTGGGTCGACATTCTTACGCCTTTCTGACGGTTTGATACACCTTACAATTTCACTGACAAGTATCCCAACGGATATAGTCACAACGAAACTCACCATGCCATACCAAGGTTGAGCTATCTTGTAGAATTGGGGGAAAACACATGTCAATCATAAAATCCTATCATCTTGAGCAGTCTGAGAATTCAGAGTGGACGAAACAAACGTTAAGATTATCAAAAATGATACACATAATCCTGACAAACAAAGAGGCTGGTTTATTTGGTCACAGTGTATGCAATCCAAATCGTTATCCAGGAAGTAAACCTTTAGTAACTTGTCTGAACACAGAAAATGCATTGGCGTATTAAGATAGCTTGAAGATTGCAAAATCCAAAGCACAGAGTGAATTTTCAGAGAAACAAGTGTTTCATCTATAGCAGTACCAATGGAGTTGTTGATGGAGACCTGATTATCGTAAAAATGTCGGTCACCGACGAAGGCGTAGTTCGAGATATTGAGGTTTAAAGCAGACGGCTTGCTTGTCTTTCTTTCACAGGATAAACGTGCACAATAATACAAATGTCGAGTATTGATGAACAACGGCACTCAAGTTAATCTATCTACGCATAGCTCTATTGTTGTTGTGAGGAGAGGTGAATGCTATCCAGCCTAGAAGTCTAATCTACTTGTTTTTCGAACTTACTTTGTAAACTGGTAACATCTTTGCTGTGCCCATCCGTGCAAGCATCGTTCCTATACCGATCCACATACCCTGCAATATTCCGATACACATACCAACAAGCGTTCCCCTGAGAGTAGAAAATTCACTACGTTAAAACTGTACAGAAGTGAAGGTGTTAATTCATTGCATGTGATTTTGAGGTACGAACCCCAAAGAGGCACGGTCTTTAAAACTCGGGTTAAGTCTCCTCTCTTCCAGTTTCTGAGTATCTCATGTCGATTGAGCTCTCAATTGCGAACGCACCGCCAGGATACTTTACAAGTGTTCATAAGTATCTGTCGAAAAATAGTGCCTAAATAGGTTGAAATACAGTACTTGTGATAAGTAACTCGCAATATGCAGCGGTTAGAAAGATTAAATCTAATTAGTACATTGCCATTATTCAAAGCAACCTAAAAAATGTGAATCCGGGGCCATTCTCTATGAAATTAGCTTAATTGGAAATCATTCAGTAAGAACAATGAGCTTCAGTAAACCACTTGCAAGCTTGCTGCAAGCTTCCGAGTCGCCTCTGCATTTTGTAAAGTGTGCCCTCGGGAGTGTACCAGGCGATATGAGACGAGACAGCTACTTTGGTTAATATATGCTTTTTTGTTGACTGCTCCTTTGAACTATAATTGCAATATACATGTAAATATGGACGTATTTTGGAGACCTTGTTTCCACGTCAGACCCGTTCTGAGGGATTCTTCGTCCAAAGGAGAGTGGACATTATTTACCGTACCGGCATTGCTGTGGTAACTCAATGCTAATTGAACGGCCCATGAGAAACACGAAATTACAAAAGGCCGCAATATAAGGCACATTTCTGTTAAACATTTTGATTGTTATACTAAACTGCAATTTTTTTTCCGTTTTGGTTATTGCTATACTTCAAGTGATATTACCACTAAAGCTAATTTACAAGGTTTCCAAAATTATAAAATATTGGTGGTCTGAATAGATGTCATATTTCTTTTCGTACACATTCTTACTGCTTCACTGATCGCCAATTGGCTTTTAAATTAATTGTTTTACTGCTGTACAGACGTTTGAAACCCTTAGTGGTCAGCCACCTCGAAACTGAAATTACTTTTGTCAATACCTATACAGATGCTTCTGTAAAGGTATATTCCTTTTTAAGACTACTGGACAGAAATTTAATCGACAACGTTGCAGCCCTTCAAAGTTATAAATAAATTTCCCTCTGTAAAAGAAACATTGTTACCTTGTCTGGGTTCATGACTAAGTTATATGCTTTTGTCATACCCAATTTAACAAGACGGGTCTTCTCTTGTCTTCTCTTCTCTTGTTTGCACTACATATACCTATAGTAAGTTTCTCATAAGCAGTATCTTTTGTTCGTTTATTGTTGCGTGTCAGTCTTCTGAGACCTCTATTAAGTTTCTCATAAGCAGTATCTTTTGTTCGTTTATTGTTGCGTGTCAGTCTTCTGAGACCTCTATTCGAAATTGCAATGCAAATTTGTAATTCGGACAACCTTACATACACAAACAACTGCAGCAACAGCAGCAGCAGCAGCAGCAACAACAACAACAACAACAACAACAACAACAACAACAACAACAATACAGTGATAACCACTGAGACGTACTACAATAATGTTATTATCTTCATGTCAACTTTTCAATCTCTTACCATGAGTTCGCTCTTGGATAGGCCATGCCTAATGTGAAGGCACCTGCGATGGGTCCTCCAATGGCGCCAAATGTTATCATGGCGATGCTTAACAGACTGCCAAAGTAAGGTAAGCCGAGCGCCAGAGCAGTGCTGATTAAACCGAAGACCAGAGCTGTGGAGAATAAGACAGTCGTCATCCCGTTTACAATCTACCTTGGGATGTCACATTATTACAATGTGTGGTGATTTATGAATCTTCAGACAACATGAAAGAAATTATACCAAATTTGAAATTTGGAGCAAAACAACCTCACATGATCTGCATTTAGATTTGTTTGTATCTAAATTTCTTCGAAATTGTTCCGCGCAATCGTTATAAATTCGTACTTCAAATATTGTGATATCGAAAAGACTGAAGATGATGTACCAAATGATATTATCTTCTTCGATTATTACGGTCTACTTACTTAATATTTTAGATATTACAATATCCCTTTTGTCACTTTCTTGGAAGGGACTTTTTGAGCGCCTTGATCGCCATCGCCGCCAAGGTTTAACAATATCCCTGAGAGCCACAGCTACGATCGCATTCAGACCAGATGAAATTGAACTGGAAAGATAGGGTAAAAACAGAGATATTTTGAATTTAACTCCTCAGGCAAAACATTACAGAATGATAAATTGCAAAACGAATTTTGCGAATTACATATCGACCATAAACACAAACTCTGAGCTGTTATGTTAGGGCTAGCAACGTTTGAACTAGAGCGTCAAAATGATTATTTTCCAGACAAGATGTTAACGTTTCTATCAATAAAACCTCATTCAGCGTAATAAAAAAGTTTTTGCACATATATTTATTTCTCTCATCCATTTTTTTATGGTTGGCAAAGAGGATGAGGTAATTCCGACTGTGAGGGCTAAAATTCGAGGAACACTGTAATATTTAGGGATCAAACCAAAATGCAATTATTAGTCGGCGAAACACGATTCATCTGAGCTTAGATGAATAGAATTTTAGAATAAACATACATTACCCTTGCTGAGCAGTTATATATATATATATATATATATATATATATATATATATATATATATATATATATATATATATATATATATATATATATATATATATATTCTCGTTGATATATATATATATATCTATATCTATATATATTCTCGTTGATATATATATATATATATATATATATATATATATATATATATATATATATATATATATATATATATATATATATATATATATATATCTTTTTTTTCCAATGAGAAGAATGCAGGAGGCATGAAACTTAAGCATGAAACTTGCATAACGGAAATTATTACTTTATACTTGAAGTAATTTATTTTACTATTTATAATTGAAAAAGAGATTTCAAGGATTGGATGGACTGGTGCTGTGAACATGTATGTCCACGTGCTTTTGAAGATAGTCTGCGGTGTGGGTCACAGCTATCATGTGCCGGTTGGAAAAATTCCCTACCTGAGTGACCCAGCGAATAAAGATGAAATGAAGAGTCCCTGTATTCCCGGGATATGACCAAGCGTGCCACTCACGAAATAAACAAGTATCTGGGGAAGGAAACAAGCAGTCATTTGTTTAAGCTAAACGTGGATGCAATTAAAGTCCCTATGTTATGTGTGTACTTTATGAGAGAGAGAGAGAGAGAGAGAGAGAGAGAGAGAGAGAGAGAGAGAGAGAGAGAGAGAGATTAAGCGGTTTGATTTGTGTGTGTGCTTTAAAGTGTGTATATATGTATGTATGTATGTATGTATGTATGTATGTATGTATGTATGTATGTATGTATGTATGTATTCTACCTGATCCGGTCTTTTAAACCGAGGTTCGTAGTTAACTGTATCCAACTCTTCGTACAGTAGCTCTAAGTCAACAGTGAAGTCTGTAAAGTAAATTATACCAACAGCATTTGTAAATGTTTAGCTTACGTGTTCACAAACGTGACCTAATGACGTACCGATGTGTGTGTATGTGTGTGTGTGTGTGTGTGTGTCTGTCTGTCTGTCTGTGTGTCTGTGTGTCTGTCTGTCTGTCTGTTTACACGATAACTCAAGAACCTCTGTATGGATTCAAGTCAGCTTTGGTAGACAGGTACCATACGCAAATGGCAAGTTATGAAATATAAGTTTTTTTTCATATAATGATTTTCTCTGGAGACATTTATGACAGTGTCGAAATACATCAAGAAATACTGCACAAAATCTCATGAAACTTTTCACTGATGACAATGTCAGAACATTATGATGATATTGTGGGGTCATGGCAACAATTTGTTAATTTGTATTTTAAATTTACTTATGTGTTTAGTAATACAACTCCGAAGTTCCTACACCAAATTTGATGACATCTTCTACAAATATTGATCTTCTAGATATCTAATTGTACTGAGATGCATTGAGCAAAGTAATCAACAGCTCATTTACATATATTATGAAGTTTTGTGATTAGTCATATAACTCCGAAATAAACTGCACCAAATCTGATGAAATCTGCTGCAGATACTGATCTGACAGATATCTGACTGTGTTGTGAGGCATTTAGTTGTGTGAACTTAATTAAGGGTTCATTTGTATATTTAATAAACTTAAGAATTAATAAAATAACTCTGGTACCAAATTTTGTGAAACCTGCTACAGATTTTGGTTTGATAAATATGTAATCGTTGCGTGTAGCACTGAGCAGTATCAAGCTAATTAAGGGTTCACTTGCATGTTTTATTAACTTTGCAATTAGTAATATGACTCCGAAAATACAGCATTAAATTTGATGAAACATGCTACAGGGCTTGGCAATTCATAGAGTTGCAAGTCCCGATAATAAACAATTACAAGTACAGATATTGATCTCATATATATCTATTTGTCTAATGAAGCATTGAGGATTGTCAAGCTATGACCAGATCATTTGCATATGTAAGAAGTTTTGTAATTAGTGATTTAACCCCGAAAGTACTGCAAGAAAGTTGATGAAACCTGCTACAGATATTGATCTGGCAGATATATGATTGTCCTGTGAAGCAATTAGCAGTGTCAAGTTCAATAATTGCTCTTTGCATATATTATAAACTTTGTAATTAGTAATTTACCTTCGAAATTAAAACACCAAATTTGATGAAAGTCGCTTCAGATATTGATGTGGTATAGATGTCTGATTGTATTGTGAACCATTGAGCACATTAAGAAACGTCTCATTTGCATATGTCATGAATTTTTGTAATTAGTAATTTGACTCCAAAATTACCAAACTCGATGCAAGCTACAACATATACTGATCTGACATATCTTGCTCTTTCCATGAGGCGTTTATCAGTGTCAATGAACGGCTTATTTGCATATTCAATGACCTTATGTAATTAGAAATATGAGTCAAAATTATTGTACCACATCTTATTACACTTGCTACATATAAGAAAGTGACAGATATCTGGCCGATACTGGGAATTATTGACAAGTATCCTGTCAATAGATTGCTAAACTACAGTAATTTTACTGAGAGTAGCTGAAGGTATTTTACATGATTAAAATGTACGTAATGTTTCTTCCTTGCTCGTATTAAATTCAAATGACAGCAGTCTAAGGAATTCAGCATCTTTATTTCAGCTAATAACATATTTGTATATTCTAATGACCTTTGGAAGTAATTTGTGGTGAATAATGTTCATATTGTTGATCATAACACTGTCATGTGACAAACATGAAGCAAAAGTTTAAATTTACAAACAACTGCAATATACTGGAAAAACGTGAGGATTTTCAGTTCGTATCTGTGTTTAATGGTATAGTTTATGGCTGTGTTTTTAATATGTTCTCTGGAGTATGATTTCTTAATGGTATTGGATCAATGAGAGGACTGAATTTATGGAGTATGAAATATTGTATCGCAGAGTAATCGCAGAGTGAGACAGTCACTAAGAGTTGTGTGTTTATTGTTTTCTGTCTTTTACAATATTTTGATGATGAAGCCAAAATCTCACTGCGCTGTTTTCGCTCGGTATTTTCAAGTATACTTACTTTCAAACGGCGAGAATGTTCCATTAATCGGCGGAAACAGAGGTGTAAGCTTATCTACAAATTGAAAAATCAAAAGACATCAGTAATGCAAATGGTAACAAACACAACAACAAAAACACAGAAAATATCTGTGTTGCTCGAGTTAACATAAATTTACCGTTTATTACCATTTAGGCAAATGGATCGTTGGTGTTGTTCGTTTGTTTCAAATCCTAAGGCCGGTTAAATATAGATTGGTCCGACAAAAAACGATATAGTTCTATACAAACCCAAGAAGGTTCAACCTTGTGACAAAAAAATGTTGGTTCAGTAAAATGACTGTTAGGATACGAACACCTTTTATATACAATGAAGTCTTATCTTATATTTTGTGTATCAATTCTCTGTTACCGGTTGGTGAGGTCACGTCAACGGGTCAAGGGTAACCTAACAACCCTGAGATCAGTAAGAAATATAAACAATACTGTAAAGAAATGAGTGACATACTGAATGCCAGAGCATATCTTGAACGTTAAAGATGTGCAGGTTTTGCTCTTGAGTTTGTGTTCACCCTTTGACTTTGATAAAGAATGGACGAGCAAAAAAAAATTGCATGTGAAAGACTACCCAATCGGCTGCAAAATACAAATCTTCATCTACGACAACACTATAGAAATGACTAAAGAAATATAGGTACATAGCAATGCATGTATCAAAGAAATGTGCACCGAGAAGGTTTTAAACTTGCGCAATACAAACCTATAAAAGCCGGTCGAAGTAAATCTATATCTGACAATTAGAATTCTATCGAACAGAAAAAAGTGGTCCCAGCTGCAGAACAAACGCTAATCAATACTGTATATCCACGAAATTATGTTATTAGGGAACCGTCGGCAATTGCAAGGGATTCGCCGGGGGCATTTGGGAGCGTCTAAGGGGGAGGGTCACTTTTGATAGAAGTTGATTTTACGGCCAAACCTTCGATTGTCCATGTGATATTTCCTGAATAAGAAATCACAGACGAATACACAGATTCTTTTATATACACACATTATCAACAAGTTTCACAAGCAAAGAAGATGCAATGTCATCCAACATTAAACACATTGAAGAGTCAAAGTTGATGAAAGACAGAGGACAAAAACATATGGAATAGGTGACAAAGTGTAAATCAATCATCAAACGTCTGTAAATGCTCAAATATTGTTAGTTTTATATTAAAAAATGGTTCATAATTTCCTCATAGACTACCATGTATAGTGAATCAATATTTCGGCGAAATTCGAAACTAAAAATTTCTTGAACACACATTGACTTGGAATCACCCTAATCTAATCTAGTACAATAATATCAATTATCAAGCGTACATAGATACATAAATTTCCAGAGTTTTGCTTTGGAAAAAAATATTTATAGTTTCCTCATAGACTACTGTGTAAAGTGAATCAGCATGTTGGGGAAATTCCAAAATCAAATGTCTCACACACACTCATGGAATTGTGACCACCTTAGTCTAATCAAGGACATTTGTATAAATTCACAAATGAACAGATATCGCTAGTTTTATGTTTGAAAACATTACATAGTTCTCTCATAGACTACCATGTATAGTGAAACAACACTTTCGATGAAATACCAAAATCTAATTTCTTATATTCAAATACACATTTAACTTCCAATTTCAAGTAAAGTGCATTTTAATATATTATCAAACATATATAAATGTACAGATATAGCTTGTTTTGTGGGGAAAATTGTCAATAGTTTGCCTGATAGACTCCATGTATAATGATTTGATAGTGAAGCACTATATCAGTCACATCTTGCCTTCTTATAGTTGCACAAAATTTGGTGACCCTCGTGCAAATGTGTGAAATGTCATGTTTCTTCAAAAATGCTTGCTTGATAAATTGCGACGTATCCACAAAAAACGTCGGCTCTGCCCCTATTATTTCTGTCCCGTACTTACAAAACAAACAAACCAAGTGTAATGGAATAGTGCAATGATTGGGGGAGGGTAAAATTTTAGAATGTCGGACAGGGGAAGGGTCACATTTCAGACAGGAGGATAGGGGAGGGTAACATTTTTACGCTACTGGTGTACATGGAATTCCCCCGGCCCACCCCCCGTAATCACTAAAGCCTCCTTTATCCGAATCACTCACGCCGCCACGCCTCGCGACGAAGCGCACGTGCACACAGTAAGGGGTTCAGACCTGGATGAGCAATGTGTGACAGAAACTGATCGACAAAGCTAACTAACACAACCGCAATCAGACATAAAAATAAAACAGTCACTGTAATGGTACATTTGCAAACGACCACTCTCCCAAACAAACCCACAAACACAAACACAAACAAACAAAAGAGAAAACTCTCTTGATATTATTTTTAGGTAATCAGTCCTTGATTTTGCCCAACTATTCAATATCGTGATATCTATTGCAACACACCGCATCCAAAATTTCTATTGTGACTTGTTATTGTATGGTCAATTGGTATATGACATCTGGCGCAAGAATCACCTAGGGAGCGGTCATTATTTACTGCCTTGACGTCTGAGGAATTTCATCGAAAACTCTGAAAATTCGAGTAACGCCCCTCGCCTCTCGCATTGAAAATTTTTAGAAATGGATGTATGAAATGGCACAATCTGTAAAGAGTTTCAATTCATTTTGCACAAAACTTAAGTAACCACCCTTCTTTCTCCCCATATTTTGAACATCCCCTACTGTGCCTTTCAATTTTCTGAGTGTCCCCCCTCAGATTCCCCTGATCCCCCAGGGCCGTAAATAATGACTACTGCCTTAGTAGTTAATAGTTTCGTAAATTTTACCCGACCTTGAAAGACTCATGGTAACTGCTACCTAATAAGTTTGAAAGCGCTATCTACTCTACACATGTTCGCATTCCGGAAATGTGCACAAAGTTGGCGGTGTTCTACTACTGAGACGAGTGATGGCAGAAAAAGTGTCGATTCTTCAGTATTAAAGGAAATTAGGTGAGATCCATCAGAAATATGTACTGGTCATATTCGACTATTCAGCATACATTTATTTCTAATCGGGACTGTCCGTTGCCCAGACAGTCTTTGGAAAAGGTAAGACAATCCACCGGGGAACTTGTACTGTTGCTCTCATGGTAGTTCAAATACACCAGCGGATGATATAGTCAGGAATGTGATGTTTGCAGAGTGCGGGAAAAGGCAACTTACTGTTATAAAAGGCGACGAGCGCAAGACCAGTGAAAAGCATCATTGAATATACAGCTAGTTTGAGCGGTAAGGTCAAAAGCATTGTCCTGGAAGGAAAGAAAGCAATAACTCATTCATACGGTTCGAATAGGCTTTTCCTTCAAGAAACCGATGTGACAAAAAAGCAACTCATGCGCTTTATGCATGCCTAACATTAAAATCCAACCATGGGGTCATAAACTGTAGGATGTTCATTTGTCACGAGAGGGAAATTATCGCCACAACCGATCACCTTTGACCTGGTACCTTAATTTCGATTTTGGCACCTGACTGAGTCATTTAAGTCTCAGGCGGTCGACCATATTTTCAACGTCACGGTGGCGGATTTCTACAGGTAAAACACGTAAGATTACAAAAGCCAAAGTGGAATTTTAGGTTATACAAACATTTTATTCAAGAAATGCCTAAAAAGAGATGAAAGATTCAAAAGTTGAGCTACTTTCTTTTTCCATGAAAACGGTTACATTTTCGGTAAAAGTTTTTATCTGACTATCTTAAACTCTTGCTGTAGTGAGAAGTCGACTTTTCACCCACAATGCGTTTCGATGTGACAAAGGCTATTTCAGGTAGTGAGAACTGTCATTGCATTTTGAAAGGAAATTGTAAAACAACAAAAAAACAATAAAATGAGAAAATTAAAAAACAGGAATAGATCTACCGTAGTTTGCAGAAATATTGACCTTACTAAAAGATATGAATGTTTCACCAACGAAAAAGTGTACGTTGCCGAATGTTCGTTACAAAAACAATTGCACAGTGGCACCAACCCTTCCAAGATCTTTTGAGTTATCTCTAATTTGAAGACAGGAACATAAATTCCATGTGTAGTAACCTCTGTCCCTGAGTCTGCAATATGGAGAACACCACAACAGTATTCATAGGCCTATTTGGCTCTTGTCTGTTTGTAAATGACTGTCAACATCCATGGAATTTCTTGCAGTTAACTGTATACCCATTTCTGGATGCAGAACATGCATAACTTTCATTTACACGGCTTTCACACTGCTGAATATGACGCGTTATTTGCATTCAAGATGAAACTCATGAGTTGAGAAACTGAACTCACCCCTGCGCCCTTCGTACAGACTTGGCGGCCATGATACGTTGAACAGCGCCTTGGTTAACGACGTTAGCTAACGCTGTCATCATTCCATTAGCAAGCATCGACCACATCGAAGAGCGTACTGTGAGATCAAATCTAGTGCTGAAAGGAAGCAGATTAATCGTTCTTATAAAGTAAATCCAGTTATAAAGATTATAAATATTTGCCTTTGATATGCAGTAATGTGAAGATTTGGGAAGACCAAAGCCGCGGCATTTTAAACTCCCCCTGTGAAGTTTGGAATTAAAGACCCAGTAGCAGTATACGTAACTCCACTGTTTTTTTGTTTCGCATATCAATTGAAAGATCTTACACTGATTCCCGTTAGCATGATGAGTCAGCTCAGATATATATCCCAGATATATATCCCTAATTAGGAATGTTCATCAAATATGCAAATTAGCAATCCACTTTCGTGTCACCCTTTATGTCTTTCATGGTGAATAAATCCTCTGTTTTTATTATGCATTAATTTTACTATGCATTAATCATTAATTATGCAGATTTGTATGAAATATGCAAGAACCACCATAAACTTATCAGTTTTTGCCATTCTCAATCAAAATCTATCTTCTAGATTTGATTTTGATCTGACAAGCCGTTGTTTAGATATCGCGCCAACAGACAGACAGACAGGCAGGCAGATACACAGACATCACTGCGAATTTGCTGATGTGTATGAAAATCAATTAAATATACAATTTAGGAATTGGCTGAAGCAATAATGACTTTCAATAATGTTGCATCATAGTATCTGTAATCTTCATAGCAATTTTCGTCAACTTTGGTGGACATAATCAAGATATACATCACTAATTAGGAAAGTTTATTAAATATGCATATTAGGAATTATCTGTCACGGGATATATATCCTGGTATGGTCAACATTTGTAGCAAATCTTATCGAATGGTGTGTAGTCGTTCTCAATGTATATCCTTTTTTCAAAAATCATTAATTATGCAAATGGACAAACATTTTCCAAGCCACTCTCACCAAAAATCAATCAGTTCTTGTCATTTGCACATTTAATCTATGTACCCGATTTGATTCCGATCAACCAATCCGTTTATGAGATATCACGTCAACAGACAGACAGACCGACCGACATGAATATGAATATGTAATTAGCTGAATAAAAATATAAAAGTTCTTTGACTGCTGTCATTGTACCACCACTTTATATAGCACGTGCAATTGCCAAACTGTGAAAGCTCATTTGATGTGTAACTTAAAAATTAGCTTACATGAAAATGTGAAATGACTGTCAATATTGTTTTAACCTGGTATCATCAATGCACATGCCATGTTTTGCCAATGTTGATCGAGTTAATCTCGGTATGTATCCCTCAATAGGAAAGTTCATTAAATATGCAAATTGGGAGTTTGCTTAAGTAAAATTGCTTATTTACTTTCAATAATTTTATATCATATCATCTCCAAAGTACATGCCGAGTTTCATCAATTTTGGTCAAGTCAATTCAGATATATCTCCCTGAATAGGAAAGTTCATTACATATGCAAATTAGGGATTAACTTTGGCAAAAATGCTTAATGATTTGAAATAATGTTAAACCATAGAATCTTCAGTATACATGCCAAGTTATGTCAATTTTGATTGAGCCATTTCAGTTATATATCCTTAACGACAAAAGTTCATTAAATATGCAAATTAGGAATTGGCGAAAGTGAAAATACTTAGTGACTTTAAATAATGTTATATCGCAGTATTTTTAATGTACATAGCAAGATTCATCAATTTTGATCATGAGAATTCAGTGAAAAGTTCACTAATATGCAAGTAATCTTCATGTCACCTCTTAATGCCTTTCAAGGCTAATATATCTCGGTATGATCAACATTTGGAGAAAATCTCATCAAATTGTGTGCAGTCATTCTCAATGTATGTCAGTTTTCTCTAAAATGAGATTTCGGGCCAACAGACAGGCAAACAGAAATACAGACAGACAGACAGTTGGGACAGACAGACAGACGGACATCGCTTTGACATTAGCTCACGTGTGTGAAAACTTTGATTAAGTCAATTAAGATAAATATCCCCAATGAGTAAAATTCGTTAAATATGCAAATTAGAGGCTGAAGTAAAAATGTTTAATATCTTTCAAGAATGTTGTATCGTAGTATCTTCATTATGTGTAGCAAGTTTCGTCAACTTTTATCAAGTCAATTCAGATATATGTCCCTAAATAGGGAAGTTCATTAAATATGTATATAACTTTTTCTTAAATTATTATGCAAATTAGCAGAAGGTCACTCAGCCACACCCACGAAATACCAATCAGTTCTTGTCATTTGCAAACTAAATCGATGTACCAGATTTGATTCTGGTCTGATGAGCCGTTTTTGAGATATTAGGCATACAGACAGATGGACACACAGACAGACACGCAAACAGACAGACAGACATCGCTGCGACATTAGCCCACGTGTGTGAACACGTGAGCTAAAAACGACATTTGGACTTGCATGAGCTAGAACGTAACCAAAGATGTCGTCTGCGGCTAAGCGTAACGATAGTCGAGAAATTTCTCTGTTTATCCTACTTTCTGAAGAAGAACTGAATATTCCTGTTTCTAACAGGGACGAAAACGATAATCAAACGTGCATTGAACGTTTTGAAAAAGTATTGCGCCGCTGTCGGGATAAACTTTTTCTTGCCGAACAACTCCAACATATTACATGCGACAAGTGTGTGGTACATTCTTATGCATGACTGCGGATGAGATGTGTTATAAAACACATATGGACTGGCCATGAGGGCAACAGCATACGTCTTTAACCCCATCGGGCCTGTGAGTCACCCGCAAAAACAGACTGTTTAAGTCGGCCTTCGGCCTTTGGAAGCAGTCTGTTTTAGGATGTGATTCACAGTCCCTCAGGGTACAGACATATGCTGTTGCCCTCATGACCAGTCAATATATGAAATTGTTACACACCTATGTCGCTAACCTGTGGAGTTTCATCGTACACACTTCAGGACGCTATGTGACTTTGGGCTGACAACAATTTTATCATATAATGTAAACACTTGTAAAACAAGACAATATCCACTGTTTTACAAGCAATATACATAAAACCATCGATATACATAAAACCATCAATGACTCAAGCAGTGAGCGATGGCCAATCCAAAAGTTTTGAATTTATGTGAAATAATCCTACAGAACTACAATAACGCTACATGACCTGGGCGCGTTCATTTTTAGCTCACGTGTAAAAACAGTAAGCTAAAGTCGCAGTGGCATCTGTCTGTCTGTCTGTCTGTTGTTCTGTTTGCCCGACATCTCAAAAACGGCTCATCAGATCAGAATCACATATCAGAATCACAAGATACTATAATATGACATTATTGAAAATCATTTAGCATTTTTACTTCAGCCAATTTCTTATTTGCATATCTAATGAACTTTTCTAATTAATGACATATATATCTAAATTGACATCAACCATTGAAGATACTATTATACAACATTCTTGATAGTCATTAAAGGGACAAAGTCGCCCATTTTTTCATTAATTTTGTTTGATACGAGATACTACTTATCTTGTTTGACATGTTGAAAGATACTGAATGAATGGGTGACCATGCATATATTCGACCCCGGTTTAAGGCCAATTAAATGAAACCATCTCGAAAATGAATTATTGGTCATGACCATTTATTCATTTTCGCGATGGTTCCATGTATCATGTCTAAAACCGGGCAAAATATGCTGTGTACATTGACAATACCAGGCTTAAACAATATTGAAAATCATTTCGCACTTTCATGTCAGTTTATTCATAATTTGCATATCTAATTAGCTTTTAATTTTGCATATAGCTTGAAGGACTTGACCAAAGGCAATTGCTCTTGCTATATAAAGTGGTGATACTGTGACAGCAGTCAAAGAAATTTAGTATTTTTATTTCAGCTTATTGCATATTTCATACTTAATGACCTTCAGAATTCATCTGTGGTAAATATTGTTTATGATGTTGATCATAACACTTTAAATGCAGTTCAAAACATGTGACATAAGTTCAAATTTACAGTCAACTGCAATAATAATGGAACACGTGAGCATATCAGTTGATATCTTGTTCGTTCTCTATGTGCTGAATGCGTATCAAGCGTATCATAGGCCATTGTGAAAACGCCATACTTTCGACTTTTCTTGTAAATTCGACTTCAAAAGGTGTATAATGATGAAGTCGTTCGCGCAATACCGGGATTAACTTCCTCGTACATCGTACGATTTGCTATCGTCCCCCTCGGCTACACGGTACAAAATTCTTATATTTGTGCATTATCTTATATAGAGTGCACAGAACACGGGACAGTATGTAACGAGAGAAATATACTAGGACTAAATGACTAAAATTGTTGTTATGTACTTCAAAAGGAGTAAGCACATGCTGCACTTATAAAAAAAAACATTTTAAGTCATTAATTTCTTGATTTTTATAATTAATTATATTACTTGTATTATATCTAAAATAAAGCAAATGGACTTGTAAGTTAATGAACATGTTCTGGTGCGTGTCAGAAATTGTCTGATACAGTATCACTCTAATGTTAACACACGTGAGCTCATGTCGCAGTCATGTCAGCCTGCCTACCTGTCTGTCTGTCTTTCTTTTTGTATGTCTGTTTTTCTGTCTGTCTGTTGGCGCTATATCTCAAGTACGGTTTATTTGATCAGAATACACTCTGGTACATTGATTGAGTTTGCAAATTGCAAAAAGGTGTTAGTTTTATGAGGGTATGGCTTGCATATTTTGAGCTCATTTGCATATTTAACGATTGTAGAAAAAACATCTACATTGACAATCAGATGAGAATTGCTACAAATGTTGATTGCACTAGAATATATCAACAATGAAAGATACTGAAATTAACATGTAAGTTAATAGATAATTTGCATATTTAATGAATTTTCCTCATTAGGGACCTAGTGTTATTGGATTATGGATTGGTATGATTACGATTATTTATATATCTAGATTGACTTAACAAAAGTTTATGAAAATTGCTAGGTTCATTGGAGATACAATGATTTAACAATAATAAACGTTGTTCAGCATTTTGAGAAAAGCTAATTACTAATTTGTATGTTTTACGGACTTTCATAATTAGTTATATATCTGAATTGACCTGATCAAAGTTTACGAAACTTACTTTGTACATTGGAGATACTGTGATATAACATTACTGAAAGTCATGACAAATTTTTACTTCAGCTATTACTTATTTGCATATTTAATGAACTGTTTTAATTAGTGATATGTATTTGGATTGACTTGATTAAAAGTGACGAAACTTGCTATTTACATTTGGGATACTATTCTTGAAAGATGTATCAGCATTTTAGATAGACTGATAACTCATTTGAATATCTAATGAACTGTTATAAGCATTTTCACACCAGCCTGTTACTAATTTGAATATTGAACTTCCTTTCCAAATTGGGGATATACGACTGGAAAGATACAACCATACTTTATGAAACTTACTATTTATATTGATTAGAGAGTTATATTGTATCATTGAAAATTATTTTGCATTTTCATGTCGGCTAATTTACAATATGCATATCCTATGAGCTTTCACAGTTTTGCAAAGCTTGAAGAACTTGACCAAAGGCGATAGATTTGCTGTATAAAATGGTGATACAATGACAGCAGTCCAAGGCATTTAGTATTTTTATTTCAGCTAATGACATAGTTGTGTACTTAATGACCTTTGGATTCATCTGTCATGAATATCATTCATGATGTTGATCATAGCAGTTTCCATGAAGTTGCAAACTTTTGGCAAAAGTTGCAATGTACAGACAACTGCAACATATTCTGAAATACGTGAGCATTTCAGCCCATATCTGGTTGTTGATGTTGTAACACGCAGTTAACTTACTCAATTTGCAAATTTCCTTCTTGATAGTTGTGCCGAAGAACTTCTGCAACCCCGCCAGAATCGATCGTTCCAATTACTAACACAGCGACGATTGACGCAAACATCACCAAGAATTGAAACACGTCAGACCAAACAACAGCACTCAGGCCACCCTGTTTTGATAAAAGAAGTAGCGCATTTTCGGGTAAGATAATGATGCATTTTTCTTTGGACAAAGCAGTTACCCGATTTCGGGTGAAATAATGACGCATTTTCTTAACAGGAGGAAAATTAACTCGGACTGACGACCATTAAACATGTACATGAGTTTGGAGTGAGATGCCTCGAGTCAACAAAGATAACTGCGATTTCTGTATGTAGTAGATATTTACTTTTCAAACGTAAACATCCATATTCTCTGCAATAAAAATGAAATGCAGAAGATATAAATTTTTACTATTAAGAATATATACCTAGATACATACATAGACACAGAGTACATACATACATACATACATACATACATACATACATACATACAAGTAAACATAATCGACTCTAAAGAAAGCCTATAGTTTACTCACAAGGGTTGTGTAGAACGTACAAATAGAACCAGTAACCACGACTGTGATCCAGTAAGCTGCATTATCGGCTGTACAAATAACAATTAATAAATTCAAATAAGGTGATTAAACAAGTAGTCTATCACGACTTCGGGGGCTCAACGTGCGAGAACCCCCCCCCCCCCAACTCAATATTTGTAGATTCAGGCATCAATATACGTTCATGGTTAAGGCGTTCGGGTCTAGGCCAATCTGATTAAAATCAAATATTCAGATGGTGACATCTCCACCTGTGTTAGTTCTTTGCTGACGAGACTGTAAAGGATAAGTAAAGATGGACGTCGCCATCTTTTCATCTTATTTTCAGTCATATTGTGTCTATGCATACGAATAGAAATATCCGCATTGGCGACTAAACTACACCACAAACACTCAAAAATTGCTGATTGGATATACCCTGCAAGATTTTAATACTAACACCTGATTTTATGAAATTTTCACGTTTGACTTGATTTTCGATCGCGGAAGCAATGCCGGCTGCCTCGTTGTTTGTTTACATAGACAAGGATGTCGAATATCGACTTCAACTGATTCTGTCGCAACAAAATTGATAACGTAGAGGCAGGATGTCCTGGTGTAGAACAGCACGAGTAGAACCCCGTATGATTTTTCGGGAAAGAAAATTGGCTTGCACATATATAGTAACTTATATTATAATTATGCTCGAATACTGATGGCGAAAACAGAGCGATTTGATCGGTCGACTGGTGAAAAAAAAGCGCTGCATTCATAGTGTACCTCATTCGGAATCCGTTCAAGTGGCTCAGAAATTAATTTTCTACGTCGTGCATACTGGATAACAGAATTTTAGTGAGATTTATGAAAGTAGTGAACTACGGATTTATCTACTCAAATGATTAGAATGAGACATAATGGTGACAGTGAAATTTTCTCCATTTTTCACAATGTCACTTACAAATTCTTGATTATTAGTTTTATCGTCGAATCTGTCAGTCTCCAATCCGCGTTCACTGAATATCATGTAAGCTGTTCGAAATTTTCAGCTGTAATTAGTCATATTTCGGGGCCCATATAGCACATGACCCTTATCAGAGATTTGTAGGTACAGAGAAATCATAAGTACAATGCTTCACACCAAATCCCGATATAATATTTAAATATTATAGCAACAAACTATCCCACCGACAGGTATACCATTCGGTTTTAACCTGTGTACTCCGTTTAATGTATGTATCACTCGTGTATATATTTCGTGCAAAATCTCGTAATACTATCGTCATGGGGAGGGGGAGGCTTATTGCTTTCATGCTACCCTAGCTAGAAATTTCTTTTCGTTCTTACTTGCTTCCAAAGCGATCCCTGGACCAATCATCGTACTTCCCATGTAAAGCAACACGAGAAAAGCAAAGGAACCAGCGCAAGTGATTTGCACGGTAGGGTGGAACCTCAATGCCATGTACTGAAAATGTGAAGAAAATAAGTGCTAATACGACTGACTGAATGGATAACAAGGCAGTTGATGTAATTCAAGCTAATTATTTTAGGCGTCCGTAGCGGTCATTGGCATTTAAAAACAAGTTCCATAATGTTGTTTGTACATTGTGATAAGATAACAGTCAAAGCCGTCCTAAGTTTACACAGTACGTTACACAAGAAGTCGTGGCTTTCGCAGAGCTATGCTTTCGATATTTTTAGATTTTTTATTAGATTTTTCTCAGAAAGGCCTATTTGTTCTTAAAGATCACCCGACATTGCTTTCACCGTCTTTTTATTTAGAGTCTGAATAATGCAATTATCTGATTTCGGAAACTCTGCTGGGGAAATGCAACATTTAATCAGGAAAAATATAATTGCTGGCTGGTATCTGTTGCCAACTGTTCCAACCATATTTGTGCAAAGTACAGGATTACTCCAATACTCTCGCCAAGCTACAAATGTACACTGAGTTGTGGTTCGATAGGCCTTACGGACCCTGAGAGAATTTCTAACTTAAGCCTCCCAAAAAAACAAACAAACAAACAAAAAACCAATAATAACTCGCGATGCATGATCCCGACAGTCCATCACAGCCAACATACCTCGTAAACACTGACTATGTCCAGCCCTCGGATAACAGGTACAAAGGTGAATGTAACCAACAAACCAGAAAGGACCACTCCGATCAAAGCAAACAGAAATGCTATACCGTTGACGTATACTTCAGCAGGCAGCCCGAGGATTGACATGCTAGATGTGAAGGTCACAAAATATGACGTTGCCAGCACTACACATCCGAGCTTACGATTAGCCAAAAGATATCTGGATAGGTGTAAAATGTCAGAGCCAATGATTATATTAATCAATGTCAACTAAAGATCACTGTGGCGATATGTACAAATCAGACAGCATTAACAAACTGTGATTGATAAACTTGAAAATTTCACGAGATACAGTAAAACTGACAAGGTGTGTAATCTTGTAGTCTACATCCGGTCTTATATCAGGCAATATCAAAAACTTTCTTTATATCATTCTTGCAATCGATTAACAACAAATCTTTCACAAGTTTGAAAAGCTGCTGAGAAAACTGATACGAGAGATCCTATTTTGTTGTTATGACTACAGATGATTATTGTCAGAAGACAAGGTACTTCCAAACTTCCGCAGGATACTTTAGCATTACGGACATGCTTGCACTGTAGTACATGATTGAGCGAATCGATATTTGATACATGTTAACATGCGTGAGACAAGGTGCGCAATTAACGATTGTAAATTACAATACATGTTTATGGTATTTATCGTGCAGACAGTTACTAATTTGTTTACGCATTTCAAAGAAACTGTTTTGAGGGTGCACTGGAGGAAACATGATTGTTTCTTTCCATTTCCCAATTTATTTCGATGAAATGACTTCTATAACATTTGAAGCTAAGGTAAAAGTGCTTCAATTGAAAAATCTTGCTTTGAAAACACTCACTTTGAAGTTGTCTTCTGACCTCCTTTTGCTAGACAAAAATACACACCAGTGAAAGCCGATACAGCCAGCACTGCGACGAACACTATCCAGTCCACTACACCTAGTGGGGTCGCTTGTCCGTCAGGCATCTTGTGATACGCGACACGATAAACTGAGAATATGTCCTTTCTCTTTGGCTCTCTAAGCCTGAACAAAATTTACAATTTATGAAATTAATCTGTTCGAAATCAAATCCTTTCACCTTTATAGCGGAAAGCGTATAAACCGACTATTATTGGACTTTCAAATCTGAATGAGACATTAATATGTAACTATCAATCCGTGTACGCGCAATTTCATGTCATGTCACGTTGGCACATGTTCCACACAAAATTCGATGAAAGATTTTCGACCCTAGCTACACCAGGTCAAGGTACTCCTTGCAGTCTCTCTTGATTTATTTCTCTTTTATCTCGGAAAACCTTATCTTAAAATTGACATGAGAGGAGATGGGACAGCTAGGGCACGAATGGCGACTTCAACATGCATGATCAGAGGTGAACATTCAGTATTTTATGATCATAACTCAACTTTCGTCATGTCTGTCGTTCGTCTGGCGCGTCATGGTAAAAGGTACAATCTAGAATGGAAAGTATTGCTTCAGGATTACTGATGAGCTTAGAGTTGTAAGAACGGTAATAGTCATGAAAGAACTAGACTTAAAATGGCCCCACTGACAGAAACGTTACTTGAGTCGATATGTCAAGTATGCTTAGAGTTTATATCGCTAAACGTCTTATCTGTATAATCACAAGCGAACAGATTTTACAAAGGCTGACTGACTGTAAAATATGTCTTAGGTCATTAAAGAAGCATGCACTAAAAGGAATAAAATCATTGTAGAGCTATTACATGAGATACTTCAGCACATATTTCAGCAGTGGAGAAATCATACGTAATGCAAGGCGTGATATTTTATTCCTAAATTAAGAAGTGATCATGAAATTTTCATTTTTGATATCTCCAACTTATCACGTTCATGTACTCAAACACAACAATAACACAATGCACCAGGAGACCGAAGGGTCATTTCGCAGACGGCAGTATCGTGACTCTGAAATGAACATCTACCCTGAAGTACTGATCTGACTAAAAATTGTCATGCCAACGCAAGGTCGATAGTTGAATTCGATGGTTTGGGGATATTTTTTCTTCATTACAGATGACAAAGTATAATAGTTTTTGAAAGACTCGTGTCACGTGATCGCACATCAGAAGCTGCAAACATTAAAAGGATACTGCGACTTGGAAAGGCAAGTCGTCGTTGTACAATTTCATCAACCAGCAGAGTTCACCTTACCTTATTAGTGTGTTCTTGCTCGGAAAGCGAATAACGTCACCTATCTAGGTTATTAGCTTGTGAAAACGATATAGAACTTGGACCTGTGGTGAGCAATTACACTCATTGAGTGAAAATTTATGGGGTCTGATTTATGGACAGCGGTTCAATACGAGATTGTATCAGGGGCGGGGTATACAGGAATCAACCAAGATTTAACGACTCAAAAGCTCTTGAGTTGGTGAGTAAAATATAACTGAAAACAAACAAACCAAACAAACCCAAAGGTAGCTAACGAGGCTGTTCGTGAAAAAGGGGTTCACAAGCGGATGGACAGCATATTACCATCATGGATACGGACAAATTCAATGAGTTTACTTTGCAGAAAACTTTTTAAAAGGCAGAGTGTCCGGATAAGATGTTGTTTTTGGTTGTTTGCGGGAAATTTCAGATTTGAAGGGCGAAATAATCAAGTGACGGGAAAATAAGGCTATAAAGCTTCCGCTACGGGGAGTTCATGTGATTTGAAATAGGTAAAGCCTGGCGGGGGGAAGGACAATTTTTTTTTCAAATAGTAGAAATATAAGTCACGTATTGCTTTCACCATAAATTGTGTATACAGTTTTTAATTTTGTTTAACATATCCAGCAACATTATATATTTACATCTTAACATTCCTAGCGCCAATTTTAACAAAATCGGCTGATCGATTGCCCCTACAATTAAAACTTAAGAGGTCACAAATGGAACTTTAATTGATTCATTTGTGGACGGAAAATTACCTTTCGGTACCCTTTTACTGTGTGCAAACATGTGAAAACCATGTACAAACGTGTGAAAGTTGGCAGTATAATGGCACAAAAATGAAAAGTCTTCTAATTTGACGACACGGGATCTGTTGTAAATTTTGATACACTTTTCATCGAATTGCAGTGTTAGTTTACAACACATCAACTTTGTAGACTAAGTTCGTTTATCAACAGGCAAATAGAGAGACAGAAGCAACGCAGCACGCCTTTTGTTTTATGGTCGTCTCGATAAAAGTATGTCATTTTTATGTTGAAAATAGCTTCACAGGTGTCAGCCTTTTCGGAGACTTCGTTTGTGGTTGATAATTGGACGAGATTGTGTGAAAAGTAGGACGAGATGGCATCCAACTGCCTGTCGCGGAGCAACTATACTTACTTTGTGTGCTCTCAGGGCAGACACACTGCTTCACGCCAATGAAAACATAACACGCCACCAATTTCATAAACACTTCTTCCCATGACGAACTTGTAAACGACCATATGACTCATCGTAAACCATTGAGTAAAATCTGACAGTATCGATAAAAGACTTTTAAATTTGGTTCAAACACACTCATTATATATTCATTAAAATGTGAGGAATTTTTGAAATGGTAAAACTAACCTCCCCAAAGCTCAAATCTTTACCGTTTTCGCCAGCCCGCCAATTCCGCTCAGCACCACACACAACAACAACACGAACTTTGCCGAACATACTTTCACTTAAAAATCGGCGAAAAGAGAGTCGAGAGCTACTTTAGGTGAGGCGTACATGGTTGGGCTACGTTATCGTTCCACATCTTAAACAGTACCCGCTGCTAGTCTGTCTTTCTATATGTCTGTAGTTTATCTGATGCCATCAGATCGTTCAGTGTCAACTGTTCTTTTGGTGAATAGTGGACCGCGTTGTCAAAGATGTCAAATTTAGGATTAAAGTAATCACGGGAGCAAATTAGCAGATGTCGAGAATTTGCAGCTGAATGTGTTATCATTCGTTAATAAATGATCTTAGGGGTACGTAGACTACATTTAGTATTTCGAGTAGTTTCCACTTCCCCTTCAAGTATTAATTCTGTTCTGAATAGCCCAGAATAATATATTTCGAAAGGAAAATAAAATCTTGTCGCAACTGTCCTCTTGCTAATTTTTAACAAAATACTCCCCCGCAGAATAATATTCCCCTCTTCCCTCGGAAAAATTCCGTGATGGCCGTTTCGATATTTCAAAAGTTCTGCATTGTTACTTCAAGAACAAAACTTCCATCTTCCCTCTCCCCTTCGAATGATTTGCCCTCCCAAGTGATTTTAAAGTTCAAATATATTTCTTGCTCATAAAGGAACAATTTTTTGAGGTTCAATATTTTACAAAAGCACAATGATAATTCGCATAAATCCAACATGGCTGCCAAATTAAAGCCCCATGGCTTTCTAGTTTTTAAAATGAATTAGGTTCTCGTATAGTCTTAGCACTAGTAATTTATCAAAAAGAAACCGAAGTCCTTAGACATTTATTATGCTATAGACCTTTTCATAACATCGAACCATCTAACACTGAAAGTCTATTTTAATAGGTTTGAGGGGCACTTGAATGTGTTAGAATACTTCATAAATATACTGTATTTTGTGAAGAACGTTTAGGCTGATTTTAGAGACTTCAATATAAACACAATTGAACTATTTGTGATTATAAGATGAACAGTAAAAGTCACAGAATGTGCTCTCTAAGAGAGGGTTTACTCAAAGCATTTAGTAATTATCAATTTTTTTAGTGAAAACATCAAAACTGTAATTATTGAATTAAATGTTAAAGTAGTATTAAAAAAATTGTAGTATTTAAAGCCATCTGCTTTTCAAAAATTGTAAATTTATCCTTTTTTACAATTTCTTAAGGATAATTCATCTCATTGATATACATTCTTGAAATGTCAAGATTAGAGGTCAAAACTTGATGATTGCTATATTGTTTAGAGGACCTGGATGTATTTGAAGGTTTCGGGATCATATCTGATTGGTTCTTTACTATTTCAAAGTGCCTCTCTAGGCCAGTCCTTAAAAAAATGTTTAGGGGTCATATCTAAGTGGTCCCTTGAAAAGATTAAGGGACACATCAGGGTGGTCCCCGAAAGTTTCAAGGACTCATCTGGGTGGTCCCTGAAAGTTTCCAGGTCACATTAGGATAGTCCTTGAAAAATTCAGGGGCACCTCAGGTTGGTCCCTGAAAGTTTCAAGGACCCATCCGGGTGGTCCCTGAAAGTTTGAAGGACTCATCCGGGTGGTCCCTGGAAGTTTCAAGATCACATCAGAATGGTCTCTAAAAGATCCAGGGACACATCAGGGTGGTCCCTGAATGTTTCAAGGACTCGTCTTGCAATGGCGGTTTTTGAAAGATTCAAGGTCACATCAGGATAGTCCTTGAAAGATTCGGGGACACCTCAGGTTGGCCTCTGAAAGTTCCAAGGACTCATAGTCTTAGTCATGTTCACGCTACAATCACAGTTGCTGACATCATTGTCGAGATCGGGAACAGCACTGTCAGTGTCACTCCACAAGGACCATGGTAACAGACATCAAATTCGTCAGAGATATCCAGTATTCCGTTGCTTTCCATGTAGTCCTGTCATTAAATAATTGGGGTACTGGACGTCCTACATTCAGAATCGGCAACCTATCGCGCCCAACGAAGGAATTAGTGCAGTAGTCAAATCCATTCGAACATCACGCTGTTTGCACACTCGACTTGAAACAATGCAGAGCCTCACAACAATGTGACCCGTGACCTTTACTATGTAAATTAGCAAGGACCATATTAGCTGGTGTACGATTCAGTGTCTCGCTTAATGAGAAAAGTATCATTGACTACATCTCCAAATTAATCATGAAGACTGTAACATACAACCATAGTATTTTAAATGGTGGGAAAACTTTACAGCATAAAAGAGCAACATGTACCTTACCCGGGACCTTACACAATCGCACAATCCTAGATGCCCCTGTAGGTTAAAATGGAATGTGCCATCATGAACTGATTGTTTGCGAATAATTAATTGTTTATTGTTCAGACCAGCGGCGCGTCGGCTAGTGACAGCATACTTCAACCAGCCAGTAAATTACCATTAATCGTCAAGGACTGCTCGTCTAAGTCGACTGAAGGTTCAGCCACTGCCCAGTTTATCACATTTATGCCGGGAAGAACATGCCTTGTAGATCTCGTCGCGTGATAAATATGCAAAGACGTGTTTTGGAGCCGGCCGACCAGTCACACATGGGAGCGATGAGGACGCTGTGTTAAGCCATTACATAATCTTAACTTCGACCGTCATGAATATTGACGCTGTATGTGCAGGAAGTTGGACCAAATCTTTTCAGTGATTCGTCTGCCTGTCAGCTTTACCAAGTAATGCTTGTGAATGCACAAGCTGACGAGCGAAGGTCACATCAGGATAGTCCTTGAAAGGTTCAGGGTCTCATCTGGGTGGTCCCTGAAAGTTTCAAGGACTCATCCGGGTGGTCCCTGAAAGTTTCGAGGTCACACCAGGATAAACCTTGAACGATTCAGGGTCACATCTGGGTGGTCCCTGGAAGTTTCAAGGACTCATCTGGGTGGTCCCTGAAAGTTTTAAGGACTCATCTGGGTGGTCCCTGAAAGTTTCAATGTCACATCAGGATAGTCCTTGAAAGATTCAGGGTCACATCTGGGTGGTCCCTAAAAGTTTCAAGGACTCATCTGGGTGGTCCCTGAAATTTGCGGTATGCGGTCAATAGTGATTCGTAACGAGAGGGACCTGATGAAGATAGTTTAGACTTGAAATTTGTCATATACTGTGCAAAGAACAGTAATTTCCTTGCCAAAAATGATGAAAAATGAGGATTTCGATATTGATATCCTCTGGTGATCTGTGGGAACTGAGTCAAGGTACGTTTGAAAACCTATTGTTCTGCATTCAGATTTATTCCATCTGTATGCAAACATTCCAGTCTGTCATCTGTATGTAAATCAGAAGCTAAAATGCCTCAGTGCCACGACTGCCCAAGGAAGAGAGGTGTGACATTCACACAAGGCGACTTGTATCTGTGCCTGGAGTGCAAACAGAGACGCTTTCCAACAGCTAGAAAGAAAAGTTCAGAAGACGCTACCAATGCAACACCTCCACCAGATACTGCCATAATGCATATCAACAACCAGCTAACAGATATTCATACTCAGCTGAGATGTTTGCCCGCTCTTCAGTCTGCAATGCAGGAAGTTCAAGAAACACAGAAGACAATATCAACGTCACTAGAATTCTTCAACAACATTGTTGAAGAATTGAAAGGCAAGGTGGAGTCACTTGAGACCAAAAATATACAATTGCTACAAAGAAATGAAAACCTGGAGAAAAGATTGACTGAGCTAGAAAGAGAAGTTGAGGAACAAAATCAGTACAGTAGAAGGGGAAATCTGGAACTACATGGTATCCCTGAAATCCCTGACGAGAATATCGATAACGTGGCGATGCAAGTACTGAAAAAAATCGACGGAGACATTGTACAAGAAGACATAGAAGTAATACATCGAGTTGGACGACAAGATGCACAAGCTCAAGAAAGAGGCGACACAGAACAGCGAAGACCAAGACCAAGACCAAGACCGATTATTGTACGATTTACAAGGCGACAGAAACGTGACAAGATATATAAGGACAGAAAGAAGATAAAAAACACGACAACGGACATGCTGGGTTACACAGTTAAGAATAATATTTTTGTTAATGAGAATTTGACAACATATAGACGCAATTTACTCAGACAATCTAATGAAAAGCGGAAAGCTTTGAGATATAAATTCTTATGGTCACACAACGGTATTATATATGTGAAAAAAGATCAAGGTATGCGGTCAATAGTGATTCGTAACGAGAGGGACCTGATGAAGATAGTTTAGACTTGAAATTTGTCAAAAAAAAAAAATTTGAAATAGTTATTTAAAATTTTTGAGTGATTTAAGTTTAGTATGGATACTTTTGTAAATGAGAATATCCAGAGAATTGAATGTATGGAAGCTCCCATTACTCCCTCCTATTTCAATGACACTTTTAATTCCAAACTCGATCAGTCTTTAGCAATTTCCCATGTAAATGTACGCTCACTGAATAGAAATTTCGAAGATTTCAAACTTTTGTACGAGGACTTATTGAATGAGAAGTTTAAAATTATAGGAGTCTCTGAAACCTGGAATATGACTAACAGTGACATGTTCAATCTGAACTCTTATGCATTGGAATACAACTGTCGAGAAATGGGAAGGGGAGGTGGTGTTGCTGCTTACATCCATAGTTCTCTAAAATATAAAGTATTATCTTTTCGAGTGTTGCACTCGGAGTCACTGTGGCTAGAAGTTTGTGATAAAAATTACTCTTTCATTATAGGTATCATATATAGAAAACCAAATACAAGCATAAGAGAATTTGAAAATAGTATTTTAGAAGTACTGGATAGTATCAAACTTGACAAAACACATTGCATTCTAATTGGTGATCTAAATATGGACTTCTCAAAACAAGATAATAGTGTAGAACAGTTTTATACGAAATTGACATGTTTAGATCTTAAACAGCTCATTTTAACGCCAACACGAATTACAAATACCTCCAAAACTATTATTGACCATATTTATACCAATATAAACCATTGTCCAGTCTACTCTGGTACTTTAGTTGGAGATATCTCCGACCATCTACCAGTGTTCACAATCTTTGAGAATATCCACACCAATAGTGGTGTATCTCAGACCGATACAGTATTTTATAGAAGTTATAAGAATTTTTCTCCAGATAATTTCAGACAAGAGCTGTCAAGACAAACTTGGAACAAGGTTTACATGCATAATGATGTAAATGAAGCTTATAATAATTTTCTTTCAATTTTTATTGAATGCTGTAATAGACATGCTCCAATAGTATCACGGTCACTTAAATCGGTCTTAAAACGTAAACCATGGATTACTAAATCAATAAGAAAGTCGATTAACAAAAAACACTCTTTATTATGCTGAGGTTATTAAATCAGGTCATGAAATGAGCAAAGTCTCAAAGTATAAACGTTATAGAAATGCACTGACAACATTTTAAGGTTTGCAAAAGAGATTACTACGCTACTCTTTTCAGGGAAAATCATGGAAATTCAAAAGCAACTTGGAATACCATCAATGAAGTGCTTGGCTCTCGTAACAGAAAGCCATGTACTTGTTTGCCTGACCAGCTCATTGTAAATGCAGATGAGGGTACTCCGTTAACTTACAATAACCCTCAAGATATTGTAGATGGTTTTAACAAGTTTTTTACGGGTATTGGTCCAAGCTTGGCGAGTAAAATTTGTAGCTCTAGTTCTTCATATGAGGAGTTTCTCTCACACCCCTCAAATCAGTCTTTTTTCTATTTCCTACATGTGAAGCTGAAATTGTTAGTCAACTGAACAGGCTTGACATGAAAAAAGCTGTTGGTTATGACAATGTGTCTGCAAAACTGTTAGTCAATGCTGCAGAACACATTTCTGGACCTCTTTGTTATATTTTCAATCTATCTTTTACAAGTTGTCGATTCCCAAATGCCCTAAAAGTAGCCCGAGTAGTCCCAATTTTTAAGAAAGGGTCAAGAGACATTCCTGGAAATTATCGACCTATCTCTGTGTTACCACTTCTTAGCAAAATCTTGGAGAGGATTGTAAATAATCGATTAGTTACGTTTTTAAATAAGTATAACCTCCTCTACAAACATCAGTATGGATTTCGAGAGAAACACAGTGCAAAACTGTCATTAATTGATTTAGTGAACAATTTGACGCAACAAATTGACAAGGGAAATACTACAATAGGAATTTTTCTAGACTTCGCCAAAGCGTTTGACACCATTGACCACTCTATTCTTTTATCAAAGCTCCATAATTATGGTGTCAGAGGAAACCCCATTCGTTGGTTTACTGATTATTTAAATCAGCGATTCCAATATGTTTCAGCAGATGGTATTAGTTCTATGAAATTGCCAGTTACGTGTGGAGTGCCTCAGGGATCAATACTTGGACCGACCCTGTTTCTGATCTACATAAATGACCTACCTAATTCATCTGACTACTTTGACTTCCGATTGTTTGCAGATGATTCGAATCTTTTCCACACATACTCGAGTGATACGAAATGTATAGACCTTTCACTAGTAGAAAACCAGTTGAGAGATGTAACCTATTGGTGTGATGCAAACAAGCTCACTATAAATATTAAGAAAACCACCTATGTATTTTTTCACCAGAAACGTAAATCTGTGTATTTACATGGTAATATTTGTGTTAAAAGTGTGCCTTTAATTCAGTCTGATCAAGCGTCATTTGTTGGTGTAAATATAGATGAGAACCTAGCTTGGAAACAACATATTACTAGAGTCAACGCACTAATTAGAATGAAGGCAGGAATTCTTTTTAGAATAAGAAATTTTGTACCACAAAATGTATTAGTATTACTTTATAAATCATTTATACAACCATACATTACATATGGTTTAGAAGTATGGGGAAATACGTATTCATCCTATTTAAATTCCATTCTTATCACGCAGAAAATGTGTATGCGAACAATAACTTTTTCCGGATTAAGAACGCCGTCATTACCTTTATTCTTTAAATTACGCATCTTAGATGTTTATAAGCTTTACAAGCTGCTTGTTGGTAATTTTGTATTTGATTTATATCAGCAAAATGTACCACATCCCATGATAGACTATTTCAAAGTTGTGGATCATTGTTATGACACCCGTCAAAAAGTAGGGATGAATTTAACATTGCCGAAAATGTACACATGTAAAGGTCAATCGGCAATTTCGTATACGGGTGCTCAATTATGGAACTCGTTACCTAATGTAATTAAAGTTCATACTTCCAGGCATAGCTTTACAAAAGCACTGAGAGAGTATCTGTTACAGGAATACCTACAGTGAACTAGTTAAATCATAATAGTCGTCACATCACTGTGTAAGAATTTTCAGGAATACCTCGCTCTGATATCGAACTTGTATCATATAAATATAAAATAATGCTTGTAGAACTCTTTGTATAACAGCGTACGTGTTAACCCAACTAATTTAAATTTTGTAAATGGGCCAGGCTCGACTAGCGAACAGCTATATTTTCTGGCTCCACATTACCACTGAAATGTAAATTTTGTATTTGCTTGTTATGACTTGTGAAGTGTACTACTACTTTTCATGGTAATAAACCAAACCATTTTCCAGGTCATGTCAGTGTGGTCTCTGAAAGATATAGGGTCTTCTCGGAGTGGTCCCTGAAAGCTGCAAAGACATCTCTGCACAGTCCCTAAAAATGCCAGACAAAAACTGTTGGTTTTTGCCGTTAATATTTTAAGGTTTCAACAGACAGATGATATTGATTACATTTCTTTGCATCTACCAAAAAGAGTTCATTTTTAATAGAAGGGCTGAAATAGTTAAGTGATTTTAAAAATTTTCCAGCATTAATTAGCACACGCACAAGAAAAGGGTAGTTTTATCAAATTTACCAGGTCTCATTTCCTTGTATATGAAATAAATAAAAGTACAAGTCATTTTCTTAACATCTACCAAATCATTTGAAAGAGAGATCACCAAAAAAACATACACTACAGCAGAACTGATTTGGGTAGAGGTAGAAGCCGTTTACCATCGAAAATTTACAATTTTATCATGCATCGTTCGGTGAGAAAAGCAAATGCCTACAAATCAACCTTGAAAGGGAATTTGTATTTTCACTTATACCTAAACAAAATTGACAAATCAGTTACATTTACTGGGTTCTCCTTTCCTGAGAGTGCGAAAGGCTAGACAAAAATGTAAAATTTGTTGAGATGTATTTGATTGATATGTGCAATTATCAACAATTTATAAAATTTGCCCTCGTCTTCACACAAAAACACTGTTAGATTGATGATTTTTAAATAGATTACAACAAAATGCTTAAGATCTTATAATCACAAATAGTTCCAATTGTGTTTATATTACAAACAAATTAAAGCAAGTGACCCTCGGTCTCTGGCGCTGAATTTTCGACGTTAGATCTCTCAGACGTCCGTTGCATGCATTTGGGGACACAGGGATCATGGATTATGCAAAGGCGTAACCTATAAAAAATTGCTTCAAACCAAATATTTTCGAATTCAAGTAAATGTCGCAGACAGGATGCAAGTAAATAGTGTACATAGACAAACAAGTCATTATGATATCACAATAGACACTGCGTTTGAGCATACAAATAAAACCCATTTCAAGGAAGCAAGCTTTTGCCATTAGCAGCATTGTTTGTGTCGCTGATCAGTGGAACCAATATAAGGTCATGTCGCTCTTCGACAACATTGCAACTGGAGATCTTGATGTGTATATCACACGGCTCCGTTTGTTCATTTTTTTCTGAGATACACGTTTGCGACACAATCAATTCATACATCACCTATCACAATAGCTCGTTAAAGGAGAATAAACCGTTGCTACCGTACTTGGTAACCTCGCGTGGCCCTTCTTGATTTTCGAACTTACTTTGTAGACTGATAACATCGTTGCTGTTCCCATCCACAAACCCCACGATATTCCTGTAAAAACACCTACAACAGCTCCCCTGAAAGTAGAGAATCAACCGTGTTTATGATGCCTTGGAAAGAGAAGGGCGTCACTTTATTTTTTCGAAGTAAGCTAGGCACTGTAGTCACGATTAGTTTAAGGCCGGTGAGCTACATCTCCATGTAATTAGGTCACGACAAAGTTTCTTGTAATTCGCCCAGACAGTCTTTATATATTCAAACACGATTGGAACTAATTTGGGACAATTGGATTTTTATATTTTGCAAATTTCTCAAAAGTGTGAGGTGCCCTGTAGCTGAATTTTGCAATATTGCAAACTACTCATGAAAACAAATGTGTAATGTAAAAAGAAAATCAGATGATACTACATTTGTAGATTAAATCGACATCACTTCACCATCCAATTATCCAAAATTAGTTCCGATCATGTTTTCAGTAAATAAAATAGCGTTTTGCTACAGCGTGATATGACAAAATTCATTAGTAACAGAATGGGCAAGTGCGTTGTACAGTTTTCAGAAACTGGCCATATTGAAAAGAAAAGAAAAATATCATCTATGTTTTCCGATGGATGGCAAAATGTCCTCTTTGCAAGGTTTCTGATCATTCGTACTCTATGTCAACCGTTCTTTGAATTTCTTATTGCGACCTGCATTTGGGCGGCCATGCGCCATGTTTCAGTTGGGAAACCGACGTTTATTATTTATCTCTTCAAACTTACACATGAAGTTATGTTGGCGGTTAATCAGACTCGAATAAACATCCTTACCTATGTACTATTCACAGGAACTCGTTTAAAGGTGAGAGTCAAATTATGAAAATGACAAAGGTTACGGCTCATGGCCCAGTTTTGACAGTTTTTCATGTTTTCTTCAAAAATTACATCAACTTGTATGGCTCGACATCATTTCGTCACACTGTAAATATATCCTACATGTCACAGGAAAAACAGAAACGAGCAGAAATAGTGGGTGGTAACAATACATGAACACATACAATCAATGTCAATCAATCAATGTCTGTAGAAGTTAAGTCGGAAGTGCAGAGTACTGCCCAGCTTGCAAGATTGTCTATATCAACTTTCGATACAACTAGATTGGAATTGTGGTCTGAGCATACTGAGAAACGAACTTCGCTCTGCGATATTTTGAAAATTTTCATTCATCTGTTAATGTCGTTGAAACAAAAGGCCTACCTGATGATAACTTACGCAGGAGACCAACTCTAGACTAATTACGATATGGGGATTAGTGTAGCAACATAACTGACAACATTTACTTGATGGCCGACTCGACGCACTTTATATTGTGAAAGCCACCAAAACGTAGGCATATAGCGCCATGATAATTTTCACTGGCTTCTGTTAAATTGGTAGAGTCGAAAACGAAAGAAGATGTCTCTTCATGTGAGATATATGTATAAGGCTGCATTCACAAACTCACAGTGCCTTCAAATATCCCTTCTGACTTGCAAAGGGATGTGACAGAAATTACAGGTGGTTGCATTTTTATGAACAAGTATTTTTAAAGATCATGAAATTTCACTCATGCCTTTTGGAGAGGGTCACAATTGTTTTGCTCAACTATTAGAATCAAAATGTAGCCGATATAGAGCTTCGTCCAAAAATATAAAATCATAATACATGCATGGGAGTCTATTGGGCAAACTATCAATATTTTCCCCATAAAAATAAGTTATATCTGTACTTTATAAAAGATTCTAGTTGATAATTAATGAGAAATGTACTTTGATTGAAGCGGCAGGTAAAAAGAGTACATGGGAGTCTTTTACAAATTGTGAACAATTTTTCCCAATGTAAAACTTGCAATATTTGTGCATATATAGACCTTGGATAATTTACATAACTGTATTTGATAAGAATAGGATGGGTACAAGTGCGTAGTGTACTAGAAATTTGATTTTGGAATTTCACGAAAATGTTGTTTCACCGTACATTGGAGTCTATGAGAAAACTATAAATATATTTTTTACAATACTTAACTAACTAGATCTATGCTGTTATAAATGTTTGACGATTTCAAGAGACAATTGTACTTGATTGAAATAGGATGTGGACAACAAATGTGATATTGGGATTTCACCGAAAATTGTTATTTTACTTCTCATGGTAATCTACAGGTAAACTGTTAAATAGTTTTCCTGACAAAACGTGCCATATCTGTAATATGTAAGTATGCATGAAGGTTGTTAAAATATTGACTTTTAGGCTGTAATAAGGTTCTTGATAAACAATAATAGTGCTTTCTGTACAATTACATGCTAAACTACAAATGAAGGTAATCATTACAGGTATTGCCCCTTTTGCGATCACATAAAAAAGGTTTAGAAACAGGACGACTTCCCTCATCTGTCTGAACTCATCTGTCTGAAAGAGTGGACGCAATGAATATATTTTTATATATTTGTATGAAAAGGACATTAGGAATACCTTTTGGCCAATCAAATACATTGGAGTTAAGTATTGGAGTTCTGTGTATCGACTTGTTCTACTTCCGCAGCATGCTAGAATAACAAAATCTGTGTGGTAAATACTCTCTATATGCATGTGTAAAGACCGTAATCATTGTTATTGATAACAAATGAAGTCTAGTCAGGATTTGAAGTCAGTTTTAAATAATGATAATGCTGACTGTACACATATAGCTGTGCTTGACTTTTCATCACGCTCCACGGAGTAGAACAAGAAACTACCGTGGACACAAAAAACAAAACCACCCAAAATTTAACCAAACGTTATAGCTTAAAATTGACAACCTAACACATATTTCATATAAATCAAAGAGAATTTTGTTTCGTGTTTCCCCTTTAAGACCCCGACATACCCTTGATATTTTTAAGTCCCCCTTCAATTCTTCCGGCCTTCCCCAAGGAGTTTGTGAATGAAGCCTAAGAAATAAATGATTTGAAACCATACCATGAATTCGCTCTTGGATAGGCCACACCCAACGTGAAGGCACCTACGAAGTGTCAGATCAATCCGATAGCCGAAATATCCAAGAAAGAAGAATGTTCATTTGTTAATATGGAGTAAATCGCAAAGATGTACAATTTGAAGTATGAAATTAATCCATGTTTTGAAAGAACACATCTTTGGCAGACATTAGAGAGTTCTTTGGCCTTCTAGTGTACATATATGATTTGTGCAACTTACTTGATGCGTCTAATGGCCCTATCTGTATCTGAGATGTGTATATGGTAAATTAACGTCATGTGGCTATTTATATCGTAAAATTTATTCAGAAACCCTTCCGAAAATATATATGTTGATAAGGTTTCATATATAGATGGGTGTTGCGAATGTTGATATTTAACAAAAGTCGGTATGCTCGAAAGTTCTGCGAAATTAAAAAAACCCGTAAATTGAACAAAGTTTATATCGTACGATTTTGCAGTCAAAGGCAAAGACACACTTATGATGCGAGGTAAAGGTCTTGAAGATGGCAAGAAACCATATGTTTCTCCCATTCTCCAAACTGTTCAGAGAGAAATGACAAATGAAAAAATAAATAGAGTGGAATATTCTTGTTTTGTAAGCACTCACTTTGAAGTTGTCTTCTGACCTCCTTTTGCTGAATACACACCAGTGAAAGCCGATACAGCTAGCACTGCGACAAACACTATCCAGTCCACTACGCTCAGTGGCGTCGCTTGCCCGCCAGACATCTTGCGATACGTAACGAGATAAACACGTGTTCTTTACTTCTTCTGTTTGCCTCTTTATCGCTTACAAATGTTTACAATTGATGAGCTGAAACACCGTATGGAGACAGTGTGATAACGAAGGATTTTGTACTTTGGAATATGACTTTATATGTTATATCCAGCTTGCAATCCACTTACCCAATGTGGCAAAGTACATGATGAATAAGCGTCAAAATAGCCAGATACCTTCTACTTACTTAATTCTACTTTCAAACGCTTTTGATCAATTTCACTTTAATCGTGGAACCCTTTTACTTAAATTTTAACCCTACATTACCCTAATCTTTGATATTAATGATCCACGGTTAAAGTCGGTTAAAGCTAAAGACCCTTTTAAACCCCATTTACTGTACGCAATAGTACAGGGATATATATTTAGATCAGTCAGAATATGCGTGTTTACCTGTCTGTATATGGGCATGCATGCATTTATACTTAAAATAAAATTCAAAAATCTTCTTCTCAGAGGGATGTTTGTCAATGATGGGACTGCATTTTGCTATTTTTCAATGGTGAAGAAATTTGCATATATGAAGTTTTTTAGGCCAATTAACCCGATTTCTATGTTAAGCAAGTTGTTAATCATAAGTGTCTGTTATATAGCTTTCAATTTTTACCATGTAGCTATCGAGGGATGGATTAATGCAGATTTTATAAAAGGGAAAGGGAATTTGTATAATTATGTAATCCTTAGTGCCAGTTTTCCAATTTTTGGTCAAAGTATCTATTTCTCTCTAATTACTTGACTGATAGCTTTCAAAGTTTGTCTGTAGGTGCATTGGTATAACTTCAGTCGGATTTTTTAAAGATGGTGGACCAATTTTTTAATTTTGGTCAAAGCAACTTTTTGTAAAGATAATTGTCCGATAGTTTTACATTTCTTATATATAGGTTTCTGGGTCTGGTTTGATGTATACTTTGGGCCAATTTTACCATATAAGCTTATAGCGTAAAACTTGCACCATCTTCACTGAAACTGGTCGTTTGATAGCTTTCAAATTTTGTACGTAAAACTACAACCATATTTGATCGAACGGGAGCACACTCTCATTGACACCACTTTTTAAACTTGTAACATACGCAGATTAGCATTTACACAAGCCAAAGGGACGAATGACAAACTTATGGTAACATTAAGCAAAAATCGCGTTGATGAGTTAAGCCCGCCGCACACGAGAGTAATCAGCTGAGCAAAATTTCATTCGAGGCTGTTTGGTCAGCTAATTTACTCTCGTGTGCGTCAGGCTAGATACAACCTTTTAGTAGGTTACGGACGCATGGATTGCTCAGCCTGGTATTTTGCGATTACGCCGAGTAATTATGTATATCGGCGAACGATTATATGTATCACTACAGCTATTATACATGATTACACACAGTAACTGTTAAGCACTATTAAATCCTCAAATTACCAAAACTAAACTCGAACCCAAGGAAGAACATAATATTGTGGGGTTGCTTTGCTACACGTAGAGGCCATGACAACATGGAAGTATTATGTGTGATCAGTTGAAGTAAACAAACACATTGGGATCATTTACGATATGACAAATTATTATGTACACATGGCCGACAGATATCTATCAAAACTCAAAATATCATGAAGTCGAAAGGTAAACCCTATCCTTTGGTGAAGTCATGTCAGCGTCAAACATCACAAAACTTCATTTAGGGGTGACATTAAAACGCCAAAATCACAGCCAATGGCTGTGGCCACCTGTCTTTACTATTTTCACATGTCTTCCTTGTGTTGCAAATCGTCGAAGGTTTTAGGAGAGCCCTCTATCACTAGTAAAGACAAACGAAGAGAGGTTTTCGAGAGGAATTTTGTTTCTTGTCATGCAACGTACTTCAGGAACTACAAGCATTGAACGGATACTTGATAGAAAGCTAATATATGAGGCATGTTATGGTCGAGGTTGACTTACCTGATAGATGTGCGTTTTGCAAACACTATAGTGACGTCACCTCCCAATGTGACTTATATGTATCTGCCTCTTCTCCTGCAGTTGAGGCGATATACAGTCCGAACAGTGGTCGCACTCACTAACTGTAGAAGTGTGGAAGCTGATAAGTAGCTTCTACTAGTTATGTAGCTATGTAGCAATGCGAGATTTTATCAAACCAAGGCCATGAGGGCCTCTGCGCCAGGATTGTCAAAGCACCAGTGCCTCTTGAGCTGAAAAGTGCGGACAACTTTTCGGAAACGAGCGTCACTTGAGTTATTCATTCTGTGGAATGTAAATATAACTTTAAGGGAGCGTTCAGTTATTACCGCCAGGGTGGGCCGGCATAATCCAGGAGGATCACCTTAAGTTTGAAAACTTGAAAGGGGGGTCCCCTAATTTTCATAATTATCTGTCTCGTCGAAAATTAGTTTTAGTGTTCAGAAATATTCCTAAAGATAAAGATGATTTGCTGCAAGATTTCATTCTCTGGAGTCATTTAACTGTAAATCTGAACAAAAGTATAATTATCTGTCACATGAACATCTTTACTTGGCAACTCTGAGGCTTTTCTCATTGTAAATCGAGCTCACTGAGGGCAATGAACAATTCCTTTTACTTACATATTAGAGATTTAGCAAGTTTTGTCGGGAAAATATTGAACAGTTACCTGTAGACTACTAGTACCATAAAAATGAAATTATACTTTTAGGTGAAATTCCAATATCATAATTGTTGTCCACATCTAAACATTCAAATACCCTATTTGAATCAAGTACTTTTATATCAGTTGTGAAACACCTATAATAGCACAGATTAAGCTACTTTAGCATTGTAAAAATAGTTATTCATAGTTTTCTCATAGACTGCAATGTACAGTGAATCAACATTTCGATGATTTCCAAAATCCAATTTCTTGCACAAATATCAACCCTTAACCATCCTAGTCTAACTAAGTACTTTAAAATGAATTATCAAACGTCTATAAATACACAGATTTAGCTGGTTTTGAATTGGAAGAAAATATTCATAGTTTACTCATAGATCCCATTTGCAGTGAATCTACATTTCGGTGAAATTCCAAAATCCAATTTCTGGAGCACAAATCCATTTTTTACCACCCTCAGTCTAACAAGTACATTAAGATAAATTATCAAAATGTCTATAAATACACAGATTTAGCTAATTTTGTATTGGAAATTTTTTTTCATAAATTCTAAATAGACTACCATGTACCATGAATCTACATTTCGGTGAAATTCCAAAATCCAATTCCTGGCGCACAAATCCACTTGAAACCACCCTAGCCTAATCAAGTACATTAAAATAAATTATCAAACGTCTATAAATACACAGATTAAGCTTGTTTTGTGTAGGGAAAAAATTAGTTTCCTCATAGACTCCCATGTAAAGTGGATGAACATTTTCAGTGAAATTCCAAAATCAGATTACTTGTAACCATAATATGAACCTTTAACCATTATTATCTAATCGAGTACAACTATGTTAATTATCCAACGTCTGTATATGTCCAAGTATAGCAAGTTTTTTATTGGAAAAAAAGTATTCACAATTTTATCATAGACACCCATGTATAGTGGATAAACATTTTTGGCGAAATTCTAAAGACAAATTTTTTGTATACATACTAGTTGTAACAACCCTAGTCAAATTAAGGACATTTATCTCAATTATCAAATGTCTATAAATGCATAGATATTGCCATTTTGTATTGAAAAAGTATTACAAAGTTTTTTCTCATAGACTGCCATGTATGGTTAATCAACATGATCAATAGGTGATTGTCAATTAAATCCAAATGTCAAAATTTTGTACACACACGCTTACGTAAAAATATTGCCATCCACCTGTAATTTCTGTCCAATCCTTTGTAGGAGTAATTTCAAAATCATAGCAAACCAGAAGGTGAAACTTGAACATTGGCACCTTTGTAAAGGGGTCATTTGGAACAATTTGACAATCTTTTTTTGGATTCTATCCCCCCGCGAGTTGTTTGTCTGTGTTGCTTTACTCAAGTAATGTGTGTGTGTGGGGGGGGGGGGAGGGGGAGGGTCATGAAATTTTTGTCATCTTAAAAGGGGCTCATCAACCTTTTGGTGCAATTGGTAGGGGGAATTCACTTATTTTGACTGATGCGCAAGAAGAATTTGCCGGCCAACTCCCGGCCATAATAACTGAACGCTCCATAAATGCGGTGCAAGAGCCACTTTGCACTTTCACCTTATTGTAAAGTGAACCAAATAATCTGAAAGCATCTGCAAGTGTGAGACAATATTGTGTTGGTATAATTTATTACGTGTTGCTTACCAAAGTGCAAATGCGTTATATACTTTTTCAGTCCTTGCATGTCAAATTTATTTGTCGTTTATCCAAATGATGTCGGTTATGGAGACAGTTTCATTGATTAACTGACCTCACTATCGAAACGGCCTTCATTTTCGCGTGAAATTTATCGGCTGTGGGTCAAAGATGGGTATGACGGGAGTGGGGTGACTTGTATGAGAAGTAAAAACAAATCGTGTCAAGGACTGGCCAGATGTTCAAAGATATGGGCAGTCGGATAGAAGAGCGTAAAGTCCAGTCAGCTTGTTGTTTATGTATAATTCATCATTGGCAGCAATGTTTGTATTTTGTCCACGTCTGAACTCGCCATGGCCAGGTAAATGTACTACTTTTCTCTGACACTGGGGCATGATTCACCAAAACCTATAAAACAGTTTTGTGCGGCGTTTCAGTATTATGGACAGGGACAACCCATGCGATCCTTGAGGGTAACGATATACAATTGTACCCGAGATTTGATACTTTTGAATGAACAGGGAAGGCATGCATCCCGCCGATGCGAGAACTGCTGAAAGACTACTCATGTTTAATTTGTAATCGTGCGAACATTCATAAAAAGCAGTCAAGGTGAATTGTTGAACAATTTAAACTATGTACCCCAGATCCAACAATTTTTACAACCTAACCTACGAGATGCTAGCAGAGACGAGCGAATCCATTCGCTAATAGATGGTCTCCCGACCAATATCAATGAGAATTCTACCGGTCCCTTCGGTCAGCTTGCTGATCTTAAACAAAAAGTGACCTGTCGCTTGACCTTGCACGGGGTGTAGTCTTCACATTTCGACAATAGCGGATCGTTTGGGGCCTGATACCGCCAGGTCGCCGATAACTAGAGCAATGTTTCCTATTCCATTTACGAATTAACAAATGAAGAGTTTATGAACAACAAAATTGGCGATCACCATTCTCATTGCTATGTTAATCAATACCCCATTTTATGGCATCAACATTATAGTTTACACCAGAGACAAATAGAAAGACAGACTAGCAACGCGGCATACCTTTTGTTCTATGGTCGTCTTGGTAGACTAAGGCCTTTTCATATTAAAATGAGCCTCAAAGGTGTTAAACGTTTCGGAGACTTTGTTTGTGGTTGATAATTGCACGAGATTATGCGAAAAATACGACGAGATGGGATCGTGCTGCCAGTCGCGTAGCAACCATAGTTACTGTGTGAGCTCTCAGGGCAGAAAACTGCTTCACGCCAATCAAAACATAACACATCAGCAGTTTCATAAACATGTCGTTCCTTGACGAACGTGTAAAAGACGGTATGACTGACCGTAAACCATTGAGTAAAACCAGACAGTATCGATAAAAGACTTTCAAATTTGGTTCAAACACACTCATTATATATTCATAAAAATATGAGAGGAATTTTTAAAGTGGTAAAACTCACTTTCCTGAAGCTCAAAACACTCCCGTTTTCGCCAGCACGCCAATTCAGCTCAGCACCACACGACAACAACAACACAAACTTTGGCGAACATAGTTTCGCTTAACTATTGGCAAAATTCCGAAAATTACCGAAGGATGCATGGTCGGCACTCTTCGGAAGAGAGAGGCGAGAGCTACCTGAGGCGAGGCGAACATGGATGGGTTATGTAACCTTTCGACATAATGTTAATTTTTTCCTCAATGGCTCCATGGTAAATGACTACATTGTCATAGCAGGAGCCGTACTTCCACATCTACTGATGTCCCTTATGTCCTGGGGGTGGGGGATACTCTATCAGAGCCATAAACTGTCTACAGCTGATCTGGTCAAGATGAAACAAGCTCGCATCATTTTTCGTGTAAATTGAATGACTTCTAAAGCCGCTATATCGTTGTGCCAATAAAATGTTCATTCTCGGCATGGCAATGCTATTTTAGGATATAAAGTATGAACAAATCGGACTTGCCGTGCGATAACTTTCGAATCCACGCATCTGTTTTCTTTTGTTGACAATGCTGAATTTCAAACTGATTTCGACGAAATTCTGGTTTTTTTTCGGAAACAGTCTTGATAGTAGACGACCCATTATATTTTCAACCAAACGTTATGTGTGATAAATACGTAACTCAAAAAATTGTACCTGTTACACACAATCGCAGATTAAATGAACGTGTGGGAACACTTTGATATACGAAATTCTGTGACAATTAGAAAGAAAAATCGCTCATACACATTGACGAAGGGTTCGAAAGGCTGGTCTACACAAAACTCGCAAATGGAACACAAAAATTTTGAGTAACTGGAACGTATTGACATCAGAACTCGGTACAATTTATATTTTTTCACCAGTAAACACATTGTGGTAAATCATCCTGTGTCCTAGGATTGTATCAACATCGTTGGAGAGTAATAAACACAAGATGACAAGGTAGCATGAAGTGTTGACAATTTTTATTGCAAGCAAATTATGATGATGTATTAGTATTGGAACGATGAGACCAGTAAACAGTTTGTTGTGTAATTATCGCATTGTAAACCGAACGAGGTTGAGGTCGAAATTATATTATCTGTTTACTGGCAGAACGTAAAAGTTAGAACCCTTAATTGCAAAAATGACTCGCTTTTCAATGCAGAGATAGACAGACTCTTAGACTACAAATCCCGAATCGCCATTATTTATTTCATAATTTTTATAATATTCGTTAACATAATCGCAATCATACCAATCCATTATCCAATAACACTAGGTCAGAATTCGTAAGACAATAGTTGTAAACATAGACACAAAACAGCATAGAACAGACAGTAAATAGACGGTACATAAACAAAGTAAAATTCATGAAAGAAAGATATATGGACCTCTGACCAAAGGACAAAGAAGTGATGTCAGATGTTTCGAAAATAGTAAGCCCATCCTGCCCCACATGTGGCACCCGCCGTATATCAATAATCGCAATCATACCAATCCGTAATCCAATAACACTAGGTCAGAACCCGTAAGACAACAGTTGTAAACATAGACACAAAACAGCACAGAACAGACAGCTAATAGACGGTACACAAACAAAGTCGAATTCATGAAAGAAAGATATATGGACCTCTGGCCAAAAGACCAAGAAGTGATGTCAGGTGTTTCGAAAATCTGTAAGTTAGATAGCTAGTGATCATTAACTAAGGCCCAATGTCACCGATGCCATCAGCGATCATTTGTCGAAGAGAGATATCCTATTTATCTACCAGCTTGCGATACCTGCCAAAAAGCGTTTGTATGTAGAGACAAGACTTCCTCTGGTGTAACTTTGATTTAACAGTTTGTAAGAGAGATGGCCATGTCTCTCTACAAAATCACCATATGACCTGTTATAGAAATGTCTCTTTGCATTGTATTCGTCCGAATCGTTTCTCTGTTGTTGCTTGTTCCGAGTGTCTCCAAGACGTGTCAGGTGTGTCGCTGTCACCGTTCAAGGGAACGAATTCACTCGGAATATCCATATTGTCTGCTTTGAATTCTTTAGGCCTGTAGAAAAAGGTACACGATCTGGTTTGTAGCTGCAATTTCTTGATAGGTCACAGCTAATGAACTGAGTGATCAAGTAGCGAAATAAAATTGTTCCAACGTGCATTAAACTTTCATGCTCACCTGAAGCACGGTATCAGAAGCTTTGGGTCCACATTCTTACGCCTTTCTGACGGTTTGATACACCTTACAATTTCACTGACAAGTATCCCAACAGATACAGTCAGAACGAAACTCACCATGACATACCAAGGTTTAGCTAACTTGTAAAAATGGGAGTAAACAAATGTCAGTGAGTCATAAAATTGTATCACCTTGTGCAGTTTGAGAATTCAGAGTGAGCGAAAAACAAACGTTATGGTTATCAAAAATGATACACATTATCCTCAAACAAAAGAGGCTGGTGTATTTGGTCACTGTGCAAGCAATCCAAAATCATCATCCCAGCAGCCTATCTTTTGTAACTTTTATTGACACAAGAAAATGCATTAGCCTATGGAAGTAGCTTGAAGACTGTAATTATCCAAAGCACATAGATAATTTTCAGAGAAACAAATTTTTCATCTATAGAAGTACCAATAGAGTTGTTGATGGAAACCTGATAATCGTAAAAATGTCGGTCACCGACGAAGGCGTAATTCGAGATATTGAGATTTACAACAAACGGCTTGCTTGTCTTTCTTTCACAGGATAATATAAAAATATCGACTATTGATGGGCATCTACGCATAGCTCTATTGTTGTTGAGAGGAGAGATCAATTCTATCTATCCAAGAAGTCTAATCTACTTGTTTTTCGAACTTACTTTGTAAACTGGTAACATCGTTGCTGTGCCCATCCGTGCGAGTATCGTCCCTATACCGATCCACATACCCTGCAATATTCCGATACCAAGACCATCAAGCGTGCCCCTGAGAGTAGAAAAATCACTGTGTTAAAACTGTACAGAAGTGAATGGTGTAAATTTATTTGAATTTTACTGAAGCAGGGAAGCACTGTAGTCATGGCTGATAAGAGACTCTTTCTTAGATCCGTCCCTGAGGCATAAACTTAGCGAACTTTACTATGGTTGCATTGGTATAGAAGATAAACAGTACCAGCTTTTAATACTGGTTTTCCATGTTTTCCCCCACAAATTACTTATGTATTTACATTCGTATTGCTAGCAGGAGAATTGCTCAGGTACATAGGGCGAACAAACAAACAAACAAACAAACAAACAAACAAACAAACAAACAAACATAATTGGTGATCGTACAACTCGCTAAAGTACACATGTTGTAGAGAATATATAACCTTAGTAAATTATTGGTATTTCTATTCCTGTGTATATTATGTGTTTGTGAAGGCAAGTACCAAAGGCTCTCTTACAGTTTCTGAGTATCTCATGTCGAATGAGCTTTCAATTGCGAACGCATCGCCGGGATACTGTACAAGTGTGCAGAAACAACAGTCAAAAATTAATGTCTAAATAGGTTGTGGAATGAAAGGTTAGATCCAATCTGTCCAATTACTAGATTTTCTTTGTTAGCATCTTAAGAAGTATGTAACCGCGGCCATTTTCTACCTAATTAGCCTAATTGGAAATAATTCAACAGAAACAACGAGCTTCAGTCAACCAATTTTCTGAAAGCTCCCAAGTTGCTGCCGTATTTTGTGAAGTGTACCCTCGGGGTGTACCAGGCGATTTGGGACGAGACAGCTACTTTGGTTCATGTACTTTTTTGTTGACCGCACCTTTGAACTATGATTGCAATATAGATGTAGATATGAACGCATGTTGGAGACCTTGTCCCGTTCTGAGGGATTCCTTGTCCAAAGGAGACTAAACATTATTAACCATACAGGCATTGCTGTGGTAACTCAATGATAATTTAACGGCCCATGAGAAACACGAAATTACCAAAGGCCGAACTGGAAACCTTTTCCAGTTTGGTTATTGCTATACTTTAAGTGATAATACAACTACAGCTAATTTACAAGGTTTCAAAAATTATGAAAGATTGGTGGTCTGAGCAGATGACATATTTCCTTTCGATACACATTCTTACTGCTTCACTGATCGCCAATCGGCTTTTAGATTAATTGTTTTACCGCTGTACGGACGTTTGAAATCCTTAGCAGTAAGACACCCAGAAATTGAAATTACTTCTGTCAATACCTATACAGGTGCTTCTGTGAGTATGTTCCTATTTAAGACTACTGGACAGAACTTTAATCGGCAACGGTGCAGCCCTTCAAAGTTACAAATTAATTTCCCTCTTTAAAAGTATCATTGTTACCTTGCAAAGATTTATAATTAAGTTGTATGCTTTTCTCCATACCCAATTAAAGAATGCGGGTCTTCCCTCGATTACGAGTTTTCGCTACATATACCTTATTATATTAAGTGTCGCGCATGAAATATTTTTTCCTGTAGTGATTGTACGTTTTGTTGTTCCATATTAGTCTTCTGAGGCCTCTATTTGTATTGCAATGCATATTTCTAATCCGGACAACTTTACATAAACAAACAAACAAACAAACAAACAACAAACAACAACAACAACAATAATAATAATAATAATAATAATAATAATAATAATAATAATAGGAAGCAGAAGTTCATGCATATGCCACTGAGATGTACAACAACAAGGATATAGTTTGAATATCAACTTTTCAATGTCTTACCATGAGTTCGCTCTTGGATAGGCCACACCTAATGTGAAGGCACCTGAGATGGGTCATCCAATGGCGCCAAATGTTATCATGGCGATACTCATCAAACTGCCAAGGTAAGGTAAGCCGAGCGCCAGAGCCGTGCTGATTAAACCGAAGACCAGAGCTGCAGAGAATAATAGATAGTCGGTTATCCCGTTTACAATGTACCTTTGGATGTTACATTATTAGGATAGGTGGTGATTTCATGGATCTGCAGACAACATAAATAAATTATACCAAATTTGAAATTTGGAGGAAAGCAACCTCACATGATCTGCATTTAGATTTGTTTGTATCGAAAGTTCTTCGATATTGTTCCACACAGTCATTATAAATGTTTACTTCAAATATTGTGATATCGAAAAGACTGAGAATGATTTATCAGTGATATAATCTTTCTTCGGTTATTACGGTCTACTTACTTAATAGTCGCGCCAGCGGCTTACTGACTACGCATGCGCTTATTCATAATATACTATGCGAGTAACCGGAAGTGTACCCTTCTTTCATGGGCGCCGCCATGTTTTTTTTGAGTACTCGTAAATAAACAAAAACGAAACAAATTACCATTATATAACATGCCTTTTATAAAATATACCTCTTTTATTAGCCAGTAAATGTTATTATGCACCTTGTCGCTGATACAAAATATCGTTAATATAGATAAAAGGAGAAAACTGTCGTGCATATGAACGGGGGCATACGCAAAGAATGCTGGGATTGAATTATAGAAGAGCGCCCCCTGTGTCAATAATTAGATTCAAAAATTGCCAGTTTTTAGACGGAACGCTATAGTTTTCAGCTTGCAAGTGGAAGGTGGGCAGTGCGGTTACCATTGCAATGATAAAGATTGCATAATACGTCCCTTGTTTATCGCAATAGGCTGTTATCATTGTAAAAATTGCCAATTTTTGTCCAAATTTTTTACACGCTACAGAGAATCTATACCTGCCCTGCTGCAGGGTTTGACGTCGTGTACGTACGTGAACTGCTTTCATCAGAGGGAAACTGGGCATAGTTGTCATATAAACGTTTATGAAGTAACAATTACAGTTTATCATGAATCAATACAAATAACATTGCCAATCTTTAATAGCCCCTGGCGCGACACCAAGGGCTGAGCCCTATATAATATTATTTTGGACAACACAATATCCCTTGCGTCACATTCTTGGAGCGGACATTTTGAGCGCCTTGATCGCCATCGCCGCCAGGGTTTAACAATATCCCTGTGAGCCACAGCTACCATTGCATTCAGACCAGATGAAATTGAACTGAAAATATAGGGTGAAAACACAGATACGTTTAAATTTAGCTTCTCAGGCAAATCATAGTAGAATGATCAATTGCAAAATGATTTTTGCACATTACATATCGACCATGAACAAACATTATGTGCTGCCATGTTCGGGCTCACAACATTTCAACTTGAAGGTCAAATGATTATTTTCCAGGCAAAATGTTAACAACGTTTCTATGGACTATATCTCATTCAGGTCAATAAAACTCTTTTTGCACAAAGTTTTATTTCTCTGAAATATTTTTGCATGGCTAAGAGGATGGGGTTATTCTAACTGTTCTAAAGTTCCACGGACAGTAATATTAAGGGATAAAACCAAAATACCACGACTAGTCGGCGAAACACGATTCTTCTGAGCTTAGATGAACTTTGTTCCAGTTTATTTCATATCTATCTATCAATCTATCTATTTATCTCTCTCTCTCATTCGCCAAATTAAAGCGATGTATTCGTTGCTTCGCTTCGATAAAGTTTGTATGTGCGATGTGTGATAGTGGGCATGCGTGCGTCAGTGCTTCACGGACTCTACAACGTGTGGAGCGGTCTCAGTCAGAAAAATGTAACAACTAAGCCGGCTATTGAACCACCCGTTTTTGGGAGTGGAGATTTAACTAAGCGGTTATCTCTGTGACCCCTCCGCTAGGCGACTGATGCAGTATTTTGTCAGTTCGAACCTGATTGAAAACTAGCCGTATATATATATATATATATATATATATATATATATATATATATATATATATATATATATATATATATATATATATATATATATATATATATATATATATATATATATATATATATATATCAAATTATAAACTCAAACACATCTTTCTTATTCACGGAAATTAAAAGAGCAAAACGTAAAGAGACATTTCATGGACCAGATGAACTGGTGCTATGTACCTGTATGTGTACGTTGTTTTGAAAACGGTCTTAGTCTGCGCTGTGAGTCGCAGCTATCATGTGTTGGTAGGAAAAATCCCATACCTTAGTGATCAAGCGAATAAAGATGAAATGAAGAGTCCCTGTATTCCCGGGATATGACCAAGCGTGCCACTCACGAAATAAACAAATATCTGGGGAAGGACGTAAGTTTAAAACAAGACATTAACCGTGGATGCTATAGAAGTCCGTTGGTGTTATGGCTGTACTTTTATTATATATATATATATATATATATATATATATATATATATATATATATATGTATGTATATATGTATATATATGTATATATACATATATATATATATTCGTTTTCGTATGTATGTATATATGTATGTATATGTATGTATGTATGTATGTATGTATGTATGTATGTATGTATTCATGTATGTATGTATGTATTCATGTATTCATGTATGTATTCGTGTATGTATGTATTCATGTATGTATTCATGTATATATCTTTGTATTCATGTATGTATCTTTGTATTTATTTATGTATTCATGTATGTATTCTATCTGATCCGGTCTTTTAAACCGAGGTGCGTAGTTAACTGAATCCAACTCTTCGTACAGTAGTTCTCAGTCAACGGTTAAGTCTGTAAAATAAATAATACAAACAGCACATGTACTTGTTTAGCTCACGTGTTCACACACGAGACCTTATCTCGTACCGATGTCTGTCTCTTTGTGTGTTTGTGTGAGTATATGTGTCTGCCTGTTTATATTAAACCCAAGAACACCTGAAGGGATTAAAAGTAAGATTTAGTAGACAGGTACCATATGCTACTGGCAAGTTATGAAACATCATTTTTTCATAAAATTGTTTCCCATAGAGACAGTTATAACAGTGTTGACACATATTAAGAAATACTGCACAAAATTTCATGAAGCTTTTTACTGATGAAAATCTCAGAACATTGTGATGATACTGTGAGTGTCATGGCAACTATTTGCTTTTTCCATATCCAATGAACTTTTGTATTTAGTGATAAAACTCCGAAATTCCCAAAAAAATTGGTGATACCTGCTGCAAATATTGATTTGATAGATACCTTATTGTAATAAGAAGCTTTGAGCAGTGTAAAGTTAATAAACAGCTCATTTGCATATTTTATGAAGTTTTGTAATTAGTTATATAACTCCGAAATAGCAGCACCAAATTTGATGAAATCTGCAGATCTGCAGATACTGATCCGAAGATGTCTGACTGTGTTGTGAAGCAATAAGTAGTGTGAAGTTAGTCGAGGGTTCATTTGCATGTTTAATGTACTTTGGAATTAATGATACAACTCTGAAATTATGGTACCAAATTTTGTGAAACCAGGTACAGATATTGATCAGATAAATATCTAATCGTCACGTGAACCACTGTGCACTATCAAGTTCAATAAGGGTTCATTTGCGTATTTAATAAATTGGGTAATAAGTGATTAAAACATGCTACAGTCGTTGATCTGATAGATATCTAATTGTCCAATGAAGTATTGAGCAGTGTCAAGTCTGTAAACAGCTTATTTGCATATTAAAAGAATTTTTGTGATTAGTAATCTAACTCCGAAAGTACCGTGCAAAATTTGATAAAAAGTGCTACAGATATCGATCTGAGACATATCTGATTCTTCTGTAAAGCAATTTGCAGTGTCAAATTCATTAATGGCTCTTTGCGATATATCATATACCTCCGAAATTTCAGCACTAAATTTGATGAAACCTACTACAGATATTGACTCTTCTGTTAAGCATTGATCACTGTCAACTTAATTTTATGGTTCCTTTGCATGTCCTATACCTATACGGCATTACAACACCAAGTTTGATAAAAGGTTCTACAGATATTGATCTGGTAGATGTCTGATTGTATTATGAAGCATTGGGCACGTTCGGAAATGTCTCATTTGCACATGTCATGAATTTTGTAAAACTACTTTGAGTCAAATACGGCTAGTTTTCGATCGGGTTCGAACCCACAACATACGGCATCAGTCGCCTAGCGGAGAGGCCACAGAAGGAACCGCTCGGCTAAATCTCCACTCCAAAAGAAAGAGTGGTTCAATAGCCGGCTAAGTTGTTACATTTTTCTGACTGAGACCGCTCCACACCTTGTAGAGTTCGTGAAGTACTCACGCACGCATGCTCACTATCATACATCCCACATACACACTTTATCGAAGCAAAGAAACGAATTTCATCGCTTTAATTGGGCGAACGATAACCTCGGGGACAATTCTGTCCACCAGCATGAAGTTGTTACGTTTTCCTGACTGAGACCAAACATTACAAAACTCGATGGAAACCGCCACAGACATTGACCTGACAGACATCTTAATGAAGTGCTTAGCAGTGTCAATCAACGACTGGTTCTCAAATTAAATGACCTTTTTGTAATCAGTAATATGAGTCAAAATTACTGTCCCACAACTCAACACAACCAAAGCAAGATGTTCATATGACAGATAATTATACTTTTGTTCAGATGTAAAGTTAAATGACTTCAGAGAATAAAATCATGCAGCGATTCAGTTTTTTCTCCCAGAATATTTCTGAATACGGAAACACTGAAACTACTTTTTCATACGGGATACTTATGAAAATTAAGTGACCTCCGCCCATCTTAGCTATTTGAAAAATACATGACCCCCCCCCTTTTGCAGTTTTCAAATTTAAGGTGACCCCCTGGATTTTGCCGGCCCATCCCGGCGGTAATAACTTAACGTTCCCTCATACGTCGTGAACCGGTCAAAATCTCGTTACGCAATCGTCGCTTGCGGTGAGAGGGGGGGGGGCTTATTGCTTTTATGCTACCCTCGTTTGAAATTTCTTTTCGTTCTTACGTGCTTCAAAAGCGATCCCTGGTCCAATCATCGTACTTCCCATGTAAAGCAACACAAGAAAAGCAAAGCAACCAGCGCAAGTGATTTGTACGGTAGGGTGGAACCTCAATGTCATGGACTGTAAATTTAAAGAAAATGAGTATTAATACGGCTGACGGAGTCGTTAACAAGGATGTTGGTGCAATTCAAGATGATTATTTTATTCGCTTTGGACCAAATAAAGATAAGTTCCATAACAGTCATTGGCAATTAAAAACAAGTTCCATAACGTTGTTTGTAAAATGTGATGAGATAAAAGTCGAAGCCACTCTAACTGCACACAGTACATTACACCTGAAGTCGTAGATTTTGCAGAGCTATGCTTTGACCATTTTCAGATTTTTTAATCGATTTTTCTCAGAAAGTCCTATATTTGTTTTTTACGATCACCCGACAATGCGTTCACAATCTTTTTATTTACACTCTGCATAATGTACCTATCCATGTTGTTATATAATGTACCTATCCATGTTGATAAATTTATCTGATTTCGAAAACTCTGCTGGGGAAACGCAACATTTATTCAAGAAAGATGGTACTGATGGCTGGTATCTGTTGCCAACTGTTCCAACTTGAACCATATTTGTCCAAACCACAGGATTATTCAAATACTCTCGCCAAGCAACAAATGTTTAGTTACTGTTTGGAAAGATTTGCGTTTGGGGGGACAACTTTTTCAAATAGTAGAAAGATCAGTCGCGAACTGCTTTCCCCGTAAATTGTGTATGCGATTTATAAGTTTGTTTAACATATCCAGCAACAGAATATATTTACATGAAAAACATTTCTTGCGACAATTTCAACAAAATCGGTTGATAGATTGCTCCTTAAAGTTAAAAGGTCACTGACAAATTGACTGATTCATTTATGGACGACAAATTACCTTTGGGAACAATTTTACCGTGTGCAAAACGCAAGCAAACGGCTGAAAGTGGGCAATATAATGGCACAACAATGAAAATGTCTCCCAGTAAATTTTGATACACTTGTCATCGAGTTGCACTTTTATTTTACCACACATCAACTTTTGCTGGAGCGAACGTTTCGTTCAACTGGTATTCTCGTTAAATAGTGAAATCAGCAGATTTTGGGTATTTGCTGTTGAATATGTTATTATTCATTAATAAATGATCCGTAGAGTACTTAGACTGAAGGTGGTATTTCGAACAGCTTACACTTCCCCAGTAAGCATTAATTCTGTTCTTATTACCCCAGAATAATATATCTCGAGAGGGAAATGAAAGCTTCTCGCTACAGTCCTCTTGCTAATATTTGACAAAATATTCCTGCCGCCAAATAATATCCCCCTCTCCCTATTTGAAAAGTTCTTCACTGCTACTGCAACAACAAAAACTTCCATCTGCCCTCTCAGCTTCAAGTGATTTGCTCTCCCCATTGGCTCCCCCTAACCACATCTCCGAGTCCCACTCCCTGAGCGCCAGCTGAGCATAAGAGTGAGATTTTCCCACCTGCCGATGACAAAACGTTGCCAGCCCGCTTTTCCATCTTCAGTTTAAACAATCAAAGTGGGTCATTTTCGAAATTGACGACGCTATACAATAATATTTTCCCACCATTTGCAAATCAGCGGCCGATTACGTCATTGACAAGATTACAGTCACTGCAGTCTCGCCAGCATTGTATGAATCACTATCGATCGGGCTACTTTCAGCCCTCGGAGACCTCGTGTAGGCCGAACAATCCAAAGCTTCGCACTTCTTTCATGACCGACTGTTCCAACTTGAACCACATTTGTCCAAACCACAGATTTATTCCAATACTCTCGCAAAGCAACTAATGTTTAGTTATGTTTGAATTGGCCCAATGAACCCTGGGAGAACTTCTAAAAAATTAAAAAAAAGACAACAACTCGCGATGCACGTGATCCAGACAGTCGATCACAGCCAACATACCTCGTAAACACTTATTATGTCCAGCCCTCGGATAACAGGTACAAAGGTGAACACGATCAATAAACCAGAAATGGTCACTCCAATCACAACAAACACAAATGCTATACCGTTGACGTACACTTCAGCAGGCATCCCGAGGATTGACATGCTAGATGTGAAGGTCACAAAATATGACGTCGCCAGCACTACACATCCGAGCTCACAATTGGCCAAAAGATATCTGGATAGATGTAAAATATCAGAGGCAATGATTATATTCATCAATGTTCACCCAAGATCACTGTGGCATTATGTGCAAATCAGACAGCATAGACGAATTATATGATCGATAAACTTGAAAATTTCCCAAGATACATTAATACATTAAATGCGCTTTAGACAGAGGTGTAATCTTGTAGACTACATCTGGTCTTAGATCAGACAATATCAAAAACTTTCTTGAAATCATTCTTGCAATTGCCACAATTTTTTTCGAAATTTTTGAAAAGCCGCAGAGAAAAAGTGATACGAAAGATCCTATTTTGTTGTTATGACTACATATGATGATTGTTAGAAGGCAAACTACTTCCAGACATCCGCAGGATGCTTTAGCATTGCGGACAAGCTTGCACCGCAGTACATAGTACATAGTAGATATAGTACATGATTGAGCGGAATTGATATTTGAGACATGTCAACATGCGTGAGATAAGGAGCGCAAATTAACGATTGTGTATTACAATACATGTGTATGTCATTTCATCTTGCAGATAGGTACTAATTTGCTTACACATTTCAAAGATACTATTTTTAGGGTGCACTGGAGGAAAAATTATTGTTTCTTTCTAAATGCCATAACGTGAGTTGTATAATATTTGAAACTAAGGTAAAAACGCTTCAATTGAAAAATCATGCTTTGAAAACACTCACTTTGAGGTTGTCTTCTGACCTCCTTTGGCTAAACAAAAATACACACCAGTGAAAGCCGATACATCCAGCACTAAGACGAACACTATCCAGTCCACTACACCTAGTGGCGTCGCTTACCCGTCAGACATCTTGATGTACCCGACACGATAAACTGAGAACCTTTGCCCTTTCTCTATGGCTCTGTAAGCCTGAACAAAATTTGCAATTTATGAAATTGGTCTGCTCGAAATTAAAGCCTTGCACCTTTCTAGCGTAAGCGTATAAACCGACTATACTGGATTTTCAATCTGACTGTAGACATTGAGACGTAACTGTCAATCCGTGTGTGCACACTGTTATGTCATGTCACATTGGCGCATGTTCCACTAAAATTGGATAAAAGATTTTCGACCCTATAGCTACACCAGGTCGAGGTACTCCTAGCAGACTCTCTTGATTTATTTTTCTTTTATCTAGAAAAACCTTATTTTAAAGTTGACATGAGAGGAGATGGAACGGCTAGGGGACGAATGGCGATTTTAACGCGCATGATCCCAGGTCAAAAATCAGTATTTTATGACCTCTTAAGCAGGATCATGACTCAACTTTCGTCATGTCGGTCGCTCATCTGGCGAGTCATGGTAACTTCAAATAGTACAAACTAGAACAGAGAGTAGTGCTTTAGGATTACTGATGAACATAGAGTTGCAAGAACCGTAATTATTAAGAAAGAACTAGACTTAAAATGGCTACACTGACAGAAACGTTGCTTAAGTTGATATGTCAAGTAGGCGTCGTGTATTATATCGTGGAACGTCTTATCTTGTAATCACAAGCAAACAGATTTTACAAAGGCTGACTAACTGTGAAATATGTCTTGGGAAATCAAAGAAGCATGCACTAAAAGAAAACAATGTTGAGGTATTACATGAGATACTTCAGCACGGATTTCAGTTTAGCGGAAAAATCATACTTAATGTCAGGCGTGATATTTTATTCCTACATGAAGAAGTAGTCATGGCATGCCATTTTCATTAATGATGTGTCCAACTTATCACGTTCAAGTTCTCAAGCACAGTAACACAATGCATCAGGAGAGAGAAGGGTCATTCTGCAGACGGCTGTATCATAAATATGAAATTAACGTGTACCCTGAGGTATTGATACTGACTCAAAATCGCCAAACCACCGCAAGGTCGATAGTTGAATTCGATGGTTTCGGGAGAGATTTTCTTCATTAGAAATGGCAAAGTGTAAGTAAGTAGTTTTAGAAAGACTTTTTGTGTCACTTGATCGCACATCATGAGCTACAAGCATTAAAGGATACTGCGACTTGGAAAGGCAAGTCATCGTTGCAGAATTTAATCACGCAGCAGAGTTCACCTTACCTTATCAGCGTATTCTTGGAAAGCGAATGACGTCACCTGTCTAGGTTATTAGCTTGTCGTGGCAGCCATATCTAACTTTGACCTGTGGTTCGCAATTACACCTATTGAGTGTAAAATGTATGGTGTCTGATTTAAGGACAGCGGTTCGATGCAAGATTGTATCGGGGCGGGGTATAACGGACTTTCAATCATGCTTTAACGACTCAAAACCTTGAGTTGATAAGTAAAAATAAAACAAAACAAACAAACCCATAGAAAGCCAATGTGGCTGTTCGTGAAAAAAATGGTTTGACGAACAGATTTTTTGTCGAAGGGCAGGCATTTTTTGTTTCAGCGAGAGGTAAGGCGGGTGGACATCATTTAACCATCAAGGACACGGACAAAGTCGACTACTTTACTTTGCAGAAAACTTTCGAAAAAAGCAGAGTGTCCAAATAAATTATTGATTTGGTTGTTTGCGGTAGGTTTCAGACTAGAAGGGCGAAATCACATGATGGGAAAATAGGGCTATAAGCTTCTACTACGACCAGTTCATGGGGTTTGGAATGGGAAAAGACTGGCGAGCGGGAGGACACTTTTTTCAAATAGTAGAAAGATCAGTCGCGAACTTCTTCCCCATAAATTGTTTATGCAGTTTTTATGTTTATTTAACATATCCAGCAACAGAATATATTTACAAAATCGGTGATAGATTGCCACTTAAAACTTAAAAGGTCACTGACAAATTGATTGATTCATTTGTGGACGGCAAATTACCTTTGGGTACACGTTTACGGTGTGCAACCAGCAATCAAACGGCTGAAAGTCGGCAATATAATGGAACAACAATGAAAATGTCTCGAAGTATGAAGACACGGTATCTGTTATTAATTTTGATACACTTGTCATCGAATAACACTATTATTTTACAACACATCACCTTTGTTGTTCGTTTACCTGATGAGATCACTTCATTTAACTGGTACTCTCGTTGAATAGTGGACCGCTTTGTCAAAGATTTCAAATTTAGGATTAAAGTAATCAGGGGCAGCAAATCAGCAGATTTGGAGAAGTTGCAGCTGAATGTGTCTTAATAATAATTAATATAACTGTTATATAGAAATAATAACGCGAATAATAATAGGTTCAATTTCCATGAAAATTTCACCATAAGCGTATTTTGGGTCGAAAAGACCAAATATGATATCGATTTCACTGCCTCATGTTTCCATGGTAACCATTTTAGGGGTTGAAAATTTCAGTTTTTCCAATATCCAATAAAAAGTTACTTTGATTGATATCAAAATTATCTAGCGGGGGGGGGGGGGGGCGGTTCGGGTCAGAGAACACAAAAACCAGACTTATTTTAATGTTTTGAGTTGCCATGGTAACTATTCTCGGATTGAAAATGTTACTTTTCCCCTAATTCCTATTGATTGATGTAAAAATTGATAAGAAGGGGTTTTTCTTGTCAGCACACTAACAAGATGTTTCCATGGCAACCATTCAGGGGCAAAAATTACCAGTTTTTCAAAGAGTCCATCTGAAATCCAGGAATCAACAGAATGTGTCATATCAAAGGAATATTTTGGGTTAGAAAGACCAAATATCAAGTGTAAAAATCCAGTAATCAACAGAAATATTATACCATAGGGTTAGAAAGACAAAATATGACATCCATTTTTACTGCCCTGTGTTTCCATAGTAACCTATTTGCGTTTTAAAATTTCAAGGTTTTTCCTAAGTTCATTGAAAGTAATCCCAGTTACTATGCAAATGCTCTCCTAAGTGTATTTATAACAGCATGAACTCCATGTTCATTTTTGTTTTATGTTGCTATAGTAACCATTTCGGTAACCACAGTTTTTTATTTCAAACCATAGACCCTCGAGAGGGTCTATGTTAAAACATAATTCACTGTTTTTTATTTATTTTATGGATTTCTAAGAAACAACTTTTAACATTTGTTCTATAATAATAATAATAATGATAATAATAATTGTAATTTCTTTGCCTTCATTCTTGAAAGAATAATAAAGATAATGTATATTGGGGCCATTTTGGTTAAAATTATGGTTTCCGTTAATTTTAGTGTGTTAGAGTTAATTTTACATAGACCAGAAATAGTTTTTCAAACAATTTTAATTGTGTTTCATTCAGTCATCCAAAATAAGTGTTATATATTATATTACTAACTTATTATGCATTTATTGAATTAAGTTTATGCCTTCAAATTAATTTTATGTGCTGAAATTAATTCTACTAGTATCCGAACCCAATCCTCCTTATCACCTAATGTACCATTATATTTTTCACAAGCAGTAACAGTAGCGCACACTTTTTTGTTTTATTTAAAACATAATTCACTGGTACTTATTTATTTTATGGATTTATAATTAACGACGTATAATAATGTTCATTTTATAAACATTTATTTTTATTTCTTTGCTTAATTCTAGGAAGAATAATGAAGACAAATTATTTCTGATTGTTTAACTAAAGTAAAGTTATGGCCATGTAGTGGTGCATTATTTTTTGTGTGACCTGGCGTGACCCCATAAACTCTATGATTCTGATGATTAGCTAGATCTCCCCTTTCCATGGTAGCAATGGCTAAATTTGAACATGGTCCCTGTATACCTTTAAACATTTTTAAACACAGCAGGCCAAGACAAGGGGAAATATTGCAAGTTAAATGTTTCATGTTTAATATTGCCCAAGGCTCGAAATTACCTTTTTTCCATAATAGTCCACTTGGGCAACCATATTCTGAAGTTGGTAGCCTGGTGACACTGGCTGGTAGCCAATGCATATTTTAGATCAGAGTATCTTTTTCGTTAACCAGACAAGAAAGGGCTATTTTACAAGGTTCTGCCAATGAAGAGAATTTTCTAGTCTTTTGATGTGTATACTTGCACACCTTTAATGCCCAAGGAAACAGGTGTAATGGACGACAGTGGGACTCAAAAGTTTTGAGACCTATAAACGTTTCACGCTCACAGTTGTATGCAAATTTTAAAAGTCGCCATGACAACATTACAACAATATGGCCTTTTAAGCACTGAGATATACTGTACCAGGGCTAAAAATAGACCGTGGCCATTCTGTTGGGAGGAGGCATAATTTCCGTGTCATTGTGATTGATACATTATTATCAAAATGCATAGAGAATGCGTTTTTATTGGCCATCGTTTCCTGTGCCTGTCATTCAAGTACGTCAGTTCAGATATGGAAACTTTGTTGCAAAGTTCCACCGCATTTTCGGTCGTCTCCAGAACAAAGTCATATTATGGCAAATTTCTATGCCCAGCTGGGTTTGACTGCATTTATCTAGCTCGTCCCAAAGTGACGGACGCATCTTTCAACCTTTCAGCTTGGTGAAAAACGCATTTATTGATTCGCCAAAGGCCTGTGGACTCGCTCATTTTTGCACAAGTGCTACATGGACATAGGAAAAAGTTGTTGAATACTCACTGTTTCAGTGAATCCGCCATGATGAGAGTTCTCAAATCAAAAATTGTTGCCGAGCTCGAATACAAATGTCTTCTCATTAAATTACGTCATTGTTATACAAGAGTTAGCATTCCAAAGTCTGTCACCCTGATTTTTCAAAGTTTGGAGAAGGCCGACATTTTCATCTAAATGATTGAACGACGTGAAACGCAAAATTCCATCACATCTTATCTGGCAACGGTAGAAATACTGCATACCGTCGCTCCAGGTACGTATAAGCTTATACTCCACAAAATGGCCATAGGCGGCGTGAACTTTCCGAAAGGATTTCCTAAACGTCCTTTTTGTTACCTTAGGGACTCTCTTGTAATGTCCTGAAAAGTATTCTCTGCAGTAATTCCAGTTTCTGTCAACACGCAAAGCTCAACGACAAGATTATAGCACGAGACGTAGTGTACAGACTACACATTCACGCGCAGGTAAACTCAATTGCGCGTGCTCATATTGGCAGACTACACTGGCGAACGAGTGCACATGCGTGAAGGTATATTTGCAGCAAATACACTGGCATAGACTCTCCACAGTCGCTGTGCCTTGTTTTGTGCGCGCCCACGACTGCCACGATGGGCCTGCATTCGAACACCTCTTTTTCAGAATTCCCACAGCTTCAATGAACTGTTACTAGATTTCTATATAATACTTATAGCCCCTAAAATTGTAATAACAATAATAATAATAATAATAATAATAATAATAATAATAATAATAATAAATAATTTGATGATCTCCGAGGAGAAATTGCAATATCTGCTTCAAAGAAATCCGGAAACAAACAATAAAAAGTCAAGCACGTTCACGCACAAACATAAAAACGTGACGAAAACAAACTTGCTTAAAAATCAAATCTGCTTGATTTAAAATTATAGTTTAAGATAGCTGTTGGTGTAAAAGAATGCTTAAAACGTTGTACGTGTGCAAATCGCACTCTAAATCAATCACTTCTTTCCATTAGATGACTATCAAATTCTTTCTACAAAGGATTTATCGCATAACTGAGGACGGCATTTCTTTTTCAAACCATTTTGTCCGTATAAGTTTCATCAAAGGAGCATAACGTCCGCCCAACCACTTTACTAGCCGTTTAATTACTTTTTGCAATCTAGTTTCCTCCTGGACTAAATAGGTACCACCCCAACAAAAAGCTCTAATAAAACACTTTGTACAGTAGATGAATAAAATTTGTAAAAAAATATTAGGATTTACTTCAAAAGACCGTAACTTACGCAAGCAATACAGATGTTGTTGAGTTTTTCTAATGTGTTTTCCTTTCAGTTTAACTTGTCCAAAATTTAACCAAAATATTTGTAAGTACACACTCTGTCGATGGTTTTCCCCTTAATGCACACTGGTTGTTGCTCATCGTGCCTACGACTAAAATCAATCACCATCTCCTTAGTTTTAGTAACATTGAGATGTGGAAAATTTTGATCACACCATTTCACAAAATTATCAATTTCACACCTGTAATAACTATCATCGTCGTTAGATATACAGCCAGCTCAGCTTTGGTCATCAGCGAATTTGAACAAGCGGCAAGAGTCATGACTATGTCTCGCGTCTGCTGTATAAAGAGTAAACAAAAGATGGGGTAAGTCCAGTGCCCTAGCGTGCACCTGTCTTTGTATAAAGAATCCTGGAAAGAATGGTGCTATGCTTACCAGAGCCAAGTCTAGTAAACTGGGGCCTGTTAGTGAGATAGTAAAAAAATTCATGAGACTGTTTAAGGAGACACATTCATTTTCCGCAACTTTTGGACTAAGGTATGTAGTTGGATGGTGTTAAATGCGCTAGAAAAATAAAAAAAACATCAGACGGACAGAATTTCCACGTCGATCGAAGTGTTAATAAACTTTATTTAACACCTGTAATACGGCGTCATCAACACCTCTCATTGTTCTATATGCAAATTGAAGTTGGTCAATAAATTGAGAAACTTGTCCTAGTAAATGGTTTAAAAAATTCCTCTCACAGACCTTCATCACCGCTGACGTAAGTGCAACTGGTCTGACATCATTCGAAGTGGTTGCAGAAGGCTTTTTGGGACAGGAATAATGCATGACATTTTCCAGGTAAGTGGCACATGACACAATTTGAAACATTGGCTAAAATATTGGCTAATTGACTTTAACAAGTTTTCAAAACTCTAGGGGACACATTATCAGGTCCGACAGCTTTTGTGGAGTTCAACTTACACAAAATCAGACGGACTTTGATCAAATCTTGTATAGAAATCGTTTAGCTCAGTTGCATATTGTAGCATATTGCTAGAACTGGATTAATTGTTCCAGTTTTATTCGTATAGTTGCTCATGAGTTTCAAACCCTTTCAAGCTTATTTCATATTGTTACTTTTAAAGTTCTGTTCCATTTTCCGTTTGTACTCATCTTTTTACCGATTTTTATTACCATTCGTAGTTCTCTTTGTGCCTCTTTTAACTCGTCATTGTTCTTACTGGCAAAAGCTTCCGTCTTCTTTTTAGTGCTTTTTTAATATCTCTAGTGATCCACGATTTATTGTTTGCAAACACCTTCACAACCTTTGTCGGAATGGTACAATTCATGCAAAAATTAATATAGTCAGTCACTTTATCCGTCAGTTCATCAAGGCTATCTGTACTGTCAATAAACACATTCCAATCTGTACATACAAAGGAACTTTTAAGTTCCTCACATGCTGATATTGACCACTTCTTGACTGTTCTAGTGAAAGCAGGTTCGCGCTTAACGAGAGGTTTGTATCGGGGAAGCAATTGTACCAAATTATGGTCAGAGCGCCCAAGTGGTGGAAGAGCTACCGATCGATACGCATCCTGTATATTTGAATAACACATGTCAAGTATTTTATATTTACGAGTATAACATGTTACATGTTTAAAATAATTTGCCAGCTCTTTCTGAAGTGAGCAGTGGTTCAAGTCGCCGCTTACGATCTTAGGAACTGGTCAGTTTCTTCAGCGGGGGGGGGGGGTCACCCTGTTTTTGACTTTGGTGATAGGGGGGTCCCCATGTTTTTGAAATGCCCAATAGGGGGTCAGTGTGTTTTTGAATTTTGACACAGGCTCACCATTGCCTAAAATCTAGTGTCAGCCACAAATTTCATCATTCAGTTGTATTTTTCGGCGCGCCCTTCGGGCGCGTAACTTTAATAATCAGTCATATTTTTCAGCCCGCCCAACTTTAACATATCAAGCATACATATATCAGAGATATCTGTATGTTTAAAATTTTTCAGCGTGCTCTTCAAGCTCATTACTTTAATATATCAGACAGTTTTCAGCACGCCCTTCAGGTGCATGACTTTAATATACAAGGCATATACACAGAGATATCAGGATGTTTCATATTTTTCGGCGCGCCCTTCGGACGCCATACTTTAATAAATCAGAGATATGTGTCAGAGATATCTTGATGTTTGCCAAGTGAAAGTTTACCATTATGAAATCTGCATTTCATATGAAATGGATGACAAATTCCTGATACTTTTCTGTTCTCTCTATGAGAATTCAGTATGAGAAAGCAACATGCACTATTATTTCACAATATATATTTGATACAGTGGCTTATTTTAGAGATAGAAAAATGACAAGATATCTTTCCTTCTCATTGATGCAATTATTTTCCTTTGTGTCTCAGGTTTTCTGTAGAAAGATGCTTTTTTAATGAACAAAATAACAGTTAAAAAGGCAGTTTTTGTCATTATTAGCTGTGCTTTTATGGTTTCAATGTTACAAGAAAAGGTCCTCTCAGACACTGCACACATCAGATTTGGCTAAAAAAGCTCTCTATGGCTCCTCAGGAGATTTAATTGGATGGTTGTCAAGTCTTACACCCATCAAAGTTTTTGATTCACTGCTTTTTCCTCTTTGATATTAATGATTGACATCCATTTCTGTACAACAGTTCAGGACATCTTGTTAAAGAGCATAGAAAGTGTGAAATACATTCACAGCTCATTCAAAATACAGCTCATTCAAAATGTACTGTATTCAAACTTTAAGATTGACACTTTGAAATTCCTATCTTACAACTGACATGTCAACAATTTAATTAAAACGTAGAATGACTATTTAAAATAGAAATATATGTAAAATGTAAAATATAATGCATTATATAATATATATAATATATATATATATATATATATAATATATATAATTTATGTCCACGTTTTGTTTTATCTATGTCGCGCGGGGGGGGGGGTCCCCCTGTTTTCGAAATTTGGAATATGGGGGGTCACCCTGTTTTCAAATTTGAAATAGGGGGGGGTCAGCCACTTTTTGACGTCGGCAAAAAATAATTCAGCCCCCCCCCCCCCGGCCGAAGAAACTGACTTAAAAGCGTTAGTTGTGTTTAAGTTCATGGATGTGGCTTTCGATTGTCTCTGCTGCAACACGGGCATTTGCACTCGGTGGAACGTATACCTGTAACAATAACTTGTGAGATTCACGTGGCAGATAGTATTGCCTGCAGCTGACAGATAACATTTTTACAGCCTGAGTACATCGTTTACTCTTCACTTTCACATTATTCCTATGACATCATTTACCATCACATACAGACACACGCCTCCACCCACTTTCTTGCCAGAGTCTTTGTTGCGATCCATTCTGAACAGGTGGAACCCGTCAATTGGGACGCTGGTATCTGAAATATTATGCTTCAGCCACGTTTCAGAAAGACAAAGAAGGCTTCATGTTTGAAACGATTTACGCAACTGTACATTTGCTGAAAGTTCATCAGTTTTGTTACCATAAATTGCACATTACCAATGATTATAGTTGGCAGATACGGTTTGAATTCCCTTTTTCTGTTCCTCAGTCTTACACCTTCTTTGCATCCACGTTTCCTGGGTCTTATTTCCCGAGGGAGATCCAAGACCGGTCGTTAAACAGCAGTCGAAGTACGGAGAGCATACAACTCGGCCATTCTGTATTGGATTGATGTAGCTCCGGTTTGTGTTACGGTAGATTCGGGTTTCCCAATTGCCAGACACAGCATTGTCACAGCATTGTCGTAAATAAATTATCTATAGAGGTATTTAGACTAAAGTTGCTATTTCCAGCAGCTTCCACTTCCCCTCCAAGCATTAATTATGTTCTTAATACCCCAGAATAACATATTGCGAGAGGTAAATAATAATAATAATAATAATAATAATTTATTTGTAAAGCAACAAACTCCACAGAAAAAGTGATCACAGCCGCTAAAAGATACATTACAATAAGAAAATGGATAACTAATAAAAATATAAGTGATCGAAGAAAAGTTAAAAACAAGCAAAATCATAAAAAAGTCTAATCAATAGAGAAAGCCAATTAAAAAGGTGTGTCTTAAGCATACGTTTAAAAGTATTAAAATTATTACAAGAACGAATATTCACTGGAAGCTCGTTCCATAAAAATGGGGCTGCAGAACAGAACGCCCTATCACCATACCTTTTGTCTTCGTCATGAATGTATTGAGTTTAAAATCGTTCGCAGAACGAAGTTTGCGCCTAGGTACATAAAAACTTATTAAATCTCTCAGATATTGTGGACCAGCACCATATAAACATTTAAAAGTAATAATTAAAATCTTGTAAATGATACGCTGGTGTACAGGTAGCCGATGAAGTTCCTGCAGAAATGGTGTAATATGATCAGAACGCTTTGACCGAGTTATAACTCTGGCTGCTACATTTTGAACATGCTGAATGCGATTAATCAAATACAGTGGTAAGCCATACAGCAAAGAATTACAAGAATCGATACGTGAGGAGACAAGCGAATGGATAAGTTGTTCAGTGGCAGATCTGGATAGGTACTTACGAATGAGGGCAATGCGTCGAATATGGAACATGGACGAGCGACAAATATGACTGACATGAGATTTCATAGTGAGACCGGAATCAAGAATGACGCCAAGGCTCTTTGCTTGACATTGGGTTGAAATCAGAGCATCACCTATACGAAGACTTCGCTCAAGACTTGAATAAAGTCAAAATTCTTAGAGAAAATTACAAATTCTGTTTATCATCATTAAGGCGTAAAACAATTTGAGGACATCCAGGCTCTGACATCTGAGACACAGGATTCAAGATTACTTACAGTGACATGGTAATTTTCACAGTCGAAAAGACATGTACAGATTTGAGTCATCGGCATAAAAATGATATTACAACCATGACGAGCGACTACGTCGCCTAGGGGGGATGTGTAAACATTAAATAAAATTGGGCCAAGGGCTGACCCTTGCGGTACACCTGTTTCCAGAGGATAATAGGGCGACTGGGTAGAATTTATGATTACCGCTTGTCTTCGATCGAAGAGATATGACTTAAACCACATCAAAGCATTATCAGTGACACCGAAACGATGGTGCAAACGCTTTAACAAAATTTCATGATTAACCGTATCAAAGGCGGCAGAAAGATCTAACATAACTAAAAATACATCCTGCTTAGAATCAAGTGCACATAAAATATCATTAGTGACCTTTAATAGAGCTGTTTCAGTAGAGTGTCCTTGTTTATAAGCCGATTGTAAGGGTTCATCTAAAGAATTGGAGACAATATGAGCTTTAAGTCTACGAGCGACAATTCGTTCGAGAACCTTTGATAGGAATGGGAGATTTGAAATCGGGCGATAATTCTTAAGAGTGTTATGATCTAGTGAAGGTTTCTTCAGAAGAGGTTTTACGACTGCATCTTTGAAATCGGATGGTACAAAGCCAGACTGTAATGAGTTATTAAAAATATATGTAATCAATGGTAAAAGAATAGTAAGGACATGCTTATCCTTCAGGATCCTGGTGGGAATAGGATCAAGACAGCAGGAGGATGAGGGTGATGAGCGAATAATCTCATCAACCTCATCAAAAGTAGTGAGCGGAAATGAAGCAAGGCAACACCCAGGTCCCGAAGCAAAAACAGGTGTACAAAACTGGATAGTAACATTACCAATCGTTGAAGCAATATCAAGGATGAGCGATTGTACACGGTTTATGAAGAACCGAGCAAACCGATCAGCCAGTTCAACAGAGTCATTATAGTCAGGCAAGGTGGATGAGTTTGAATGTTGTCCAAATAGACTGGTGACTATCTGGAAGAGCTTCTTCTGATCACCGGAGCAGTTTTCAACCAGGCCAGCAAAGTGACATTTTTTGGCGGTTTTAACCAATTGCACAACCTTTGTTCGAAGTTCTCTATAAATCTGACGATGAATTTCTAATTGTGACTTTCTCCAGGTTTTCTCAGCTTTCATCCTAGCTTTCCTCGCTTCGATGATTGAAGTCGTGATCCATGGGACAGTTTGGCGATTTGGAACAACTCGTATTCGCTGAGGAACATGATGGTCAAATGTGTCACGAATGATAGTGTTGATTAAATTTAGCTTGGCTGTTACGTCGACGGCTTCAACCTTCTGATTGCATTGGGAAAGGGCAGATGAAAGTTCGGATGCGAAGATTTCAGCAGAGAAAGATTTCAAACTTCTTGTGTTGATACGTTTAAATGCCGTCTTGCGAGTCACAGCAGTATCCATCGAGAAAAACAATGGGTAATGATCAGAAATAGAGTGGATTTGCTCTACTCGGACATCAGAGATGACTTTATCTGCACAGCGTGTGATGACATGATCAATAGTATGACCAGACCGATGAGTAGGACCAGTAACAAGTTGGTTCATGGAAAAGGTGTCTAAAATGTCAGCAAATCTAACGGCGTTCAGGCAGCTAGGGTCATCAACATGAATATTAAAATCACCAACAATAACCAGTGGTGAACTCTCTGCAAGATGGCTAGACAAGAGGTTTGTAAAATCATCGATGAAACTGTTCATAGTAAGTCCATTTGATTTACTCGGAGGAGGTCGATAAACTGCTATTAAATTGACGTGGGACGAAGGGGTAGCAATTTTAACTTTAGCTGTTTCCATACTTTGAAAAGAGTCAGTCGTCCGACACTGCAGCAAAGACATCGATGATCTATAAATGACAGCAACACCTCCACCGCGACTATTCCGAGGAACACTGAAAATATTGTACCCAGGTGGTAAAGATTCAGTGATAACTGGAGCAGCAGTTCCGTCTTCTTTCAGCCATGTCTCAGCCAAGATCAAAATTATCAAGATTATGCTCAAGTAGGTATTCATTGAGGTAAATGAAAGCTTCTCGCAACTGTCTTCCTGCTAATTTTTGACAAAATATTCCTTCCGCCAAAAAATATTCCCCTCCCCCCTCGTAAACACTTCGCGACGGCCCTCTCCCTATTTCAAAAGTTCACTGCCACTTCTTCCATCTTCCCTATCACCATCAAATGATTTACCCTCCCCATTGGCAACCCCTCACCACATCTCCGAGTCCTACTCCCTAGGTGAAATTTCCCAACCTGCCGACGACAAAACGTTGCCAGCCCGCTTTTCCATCGTCAGCTTGAAAAACCAAAATGAGTCCTTTTCAAAATTGACGACGCTATACATTAATTTTTTCCTATCATTAGCCAATCAGCGGCAAGCGCGCCATTGATACCCACAGCTCCAGATTGCATTTCCTGGCAAATTCCACATGCGTCCATGGTTACGTATGCCATACTGTGTTGAACTTTATCTTGTTATAAACTCCTCCGATGCACCGTTAATTTAAATTTTCCGTGTATTATAGTACATCCGAGTCGGTCAGGTTTGAAATAGACATCAAATCAGGTCCAATAATCGTTATCATTCGAGGTAACTAAGAAAGTTACCAGGTCCAAGGAACATATTGAGAATGACAAAGGCAATGGGGTCATCTTGAACCACAAAGTAGTGATGGTACCAGGTGTCCGGAATGGGTAAGCGTACCCTGCCAGCTAGCCGCACCCGTCAAGATTGACCCAAAGCGACAAATCCATTGTTATTTGGTGAATTCACTAAATTACTTTTGTGAGTCAAAATTTGGTATGCTGTCACTCATCATTTGAGTAACAGACAGGTCATATTTTGATACAACATCTCCGTATCTACCGTAGAACTTCTTAAATGATTTCACTAATCTACTTTCTGAGAACCCTTGCCTCACTAGCTTTTGAGCTAATAGGCTGTGTCTAACTCGAAAGTCTTCATATGAATTGCATGCTCTACTGTATCTAAGAAGTTGTGAAATATACATACCATAAGCTGGAGATGATGGTATATTGCTCGACAAAAAGGGAAAGTTTATGATTTCAAAATTGAAATCGTCTCTTTTGTCATACAGCTTAGTATGTAGTGTATTTTGTCTAATTTCAAACAATACGTCTAGGTATGAAGCCGAGTCCACACTTTCAGTTGTTTCTTTTATTTCTAAATCATCTGGGTAGATGTGGTGTAGATAATTGGATATACCAGGATTGTTTAAACTGATGAGATCATCGATATATCTGTGGGTGTTGTTAAATCGCTTGGCAATCCTCTTACATCCAGATTTCTGAAGTGATTGTATGAAACTCTGCTTCATACGAATACAAAATAAGTCTGCAAGAAGTGGGGCGCAGTTTGTGCCCATGGGAATGCATATGGTTTGCCTGAATGTCATGCCAGCAAACTTGATAAATATGTTGTCAATAAGGAAATATAGCATTTGAATCACCTCAACATCACAGTATTTGAGTTTGGCATCGCTGTTGTTGGTGAAATAGCCAAAGTTGCGCTTGATGGCAATGTATTCATACCTACGACTACCATTCTTGTAAAAGAAGGCTTTCTTCACGAGAGATGATAGCCTGTCTTTAAGTTTGTTATGTGGGACGGTTGTATACAACGTTGAAAAATCAAATGTGTGGATTGAATTGTACATGTTTTTGTTATTTTTTAAAATATGTAACAATTCTTTGGAGTTCTTTAATATCCACATTTGATTGACCCCACTAGTTTCATAAACTTTGTCACAATACCGTACCAAACCAGATTTAATGGTTGATAAAATGATGGTTAAAAGTTGTGACAAGCGTTTTGTTGTACACTTACTGGAACCAGCTATGAAACGTTGTTTATAAGGATTCTTATGGATCTTAGGAATCCAATATAGATTAGGTAATACCTTGTCATCTTGCGCTAACTTGATGCCAAACTCACTTAAAACTGTTGAATGGTTCTGCAATATTTCCTCTTCAGATAAGGTTGAAAGAGAGTATGTTGTGCTACTCTCATCATCTGAGTTAATCTGAAGTTCGTTCTTTAAACATTGAATGTAATATTGCTTGCAGACAAAGATGATGTTGTTTGATGCTTTGTCTGCAGGCACAACAACATATTTATTGTGTAAAGCATCTAGACATTCCCGTACAGAAGGGTCATCAAAGGCAGATGTAGTGTTGATGACAGTATGGGAAGAACGAAGACGTGAAATGCGAGATTTTACCTTATCACGGACTGTGCGAAGCCAGTCCGAAAGACATCCAACGTCTTCGTCTTCGAGGGCAGCCCACTTTTTAGCATAAGCCTCAGCAGCATCCATGATTAACTTAGAGTTAAAGTTCCAGTTTACTTTGGGTGGTTCGCGATATTTTGGGCCAAACTGGAACAGAAAGAAAAGAAAAGAGTGGTTTTGCCAAAACACTTGGCGTTGCACATGTTATGGGAATACGGATGTCATCAGTGAAATGAACAACCGCACTGTATTCTGTCATGATCTTGAATACTTATGTGGCTACTCTGTCAATACACATTTTCAAAATCGCGTACCATTTTTAGTCTGGCTCAGACAAGCAAACTCCATATATCACTGTGATGCCCGGACGCTCGCTTGTAGTCCTGCGAAATATAAATTGCGTACCTACACAAATCGTTCAGAAAACACCATTTGTATCGGAGATGGCAGCTATCAAAATTCTATGCGAGAGAGATGGCGGAAATCAAGAAATGGGGAATAGAAATGAATCGTAAATATCTTTGTTACCGTTTTGCTTGATGGTCTTGTTTGTCAAAATGTTCTTGGAGAAGACAGGATCATATTTATCATGAAAGAAGTGCAAAGCTTTGAATTTCACAGGCCTATAAGAGGCCCCCGAAGGCCTAAAGTAGCCCGATCGTGATTCATATAATGCAGGCGAACCTGCAGTGACTGCAATCTTGTATTATCGATGGCGTAATCGGATCGGTGATTGGCTAATCGTGGAAATAATGTTATAGTATAGCGTTCATAATTTTGGAAATGACCCGGACTGTTTAGTGGACACCGTCGCCAATCGGTATATATGAGGAGAAAGCGCAGTGGCAATGAAAATTAAATCTAAGCAAATATTCGATGCTGTCACTATTGTAGGAAGATCAAAATATTCACATAAAATCATCATGTTGGCTTGAGTAAATTTCAGAAATGATTAAATAATGAAAAAACAAACAAACTAGTGATTAATATGCAGCGAGGCTCAACCAACTGAATACCGGGTTACACTTTTGACTTTTGGTAATATTTATCATACTATCTACAATATAGCAAGTTTCGTAAACTTCGGTCCAGTCAATCCATATATATATCTTTGATTGGGAAAATTCGTTAAATATGCAAATTAGTAATTGGCTTAAGTATATATACTAAATAACTTGAATAATCTTGTATATACTAAATGACTTGAATAATCTTGTATCGTAGCAGCTTCAGTGTATGTAGCACGTTTTGTCAACTTTGATTAAGTCAATCTCGATCTGTATTTCTCTAATTAGGAAAGTTCGTTGAATATGCACATAAGTAATTATGGTGACATAGGACACCTTTGGCGCTTTGCACCAGGGTGTACAAAAACGCCCATCCGTGAAAAATAACTTACGAACAGCAACTTTATTGGCTGCTCCGTAATTGGTTGTGTGGGTCACATGATCGCTAGCTAAGGAGTAAGAATAGTGAGCGGCGACTTCGATAAAATACCAATCGTGACAGAGACTGGTCAAAGATATTATCAAAATAAATAAATAAATAAATAAATAAATAAATAAATAAATAAATAAATAAATAAATAAATATAAGGTTAAGTCCAATCTTCGTAAATCAACTCTTTTATTTACTTTAAATCTGAAACTCGATGGCAAAGTCACGGGATCATAGAAACCTACCATTCGAAATGAATATGCTCTATTCTCAATTTCCCTCACCTAGACAGCATCATACCGTCCTTGCCAGCTTTTAGAGTATACGTTACTTAGCTTATTCGCTATGGCAGTGCTCATAAGGTAATTTTTCAAAGTGACATGGCCACCTCTCTTGCAAACTTATATGTCAAGGTTACACAAGACGAAGACATGTCTCTATATTCAAACGGTTTTTTTTGGCGGGTGTCATGGGCTTGCTGACAATTGTGATGTGTCTCCCAGACAGATGGTCACTGATGGCATCAGTGATATCAGTCTGTCTAATGTGACTATGTACTTTCTATTTCACGTACAAATTGGTATATGGCGGATGCCACTGGCGGGTCAGGGCGCACTTACCCTTTCGTAACACCTGACACCACGTCTTGGTTGTTTAACCAGAGGTCATTATATCTTCCTTTCACGGCTTTGTCTGTGTTGTATGAATTGGTACTTTGTTCATAGTCTTGCTGTACTATGTTTGTCCTATACATTAACTGTGTAATACGACTATTGATCTATTATTTTTGAATAAATCATAGGTGTGAACGCTTTTAATCTGCCTCTTAAATCTTTGAGATTTCCAACAAAAACATGTATTCGCTTTCCCTTAACTGGGCACTTTTATCGAAACCCTTGATCACTTACGCCTACCCCCGCACTACAATGGTAAGTCTACAAAAATTGGTGATTGATTCTATTTGTACTTTCTACACATCCCTTGTGAGTCAACTATGTATGTATGTATGTATGGATGGCTGTCTGTCTGTCTGTCTGTCTGTATGTATGTACGTATGTATGTATTTATGAATGTATTTATGTATGTAGTGTGTGTATTTATCTAGGTATGTATGTATGTATATAGTATGAATGTATGTGAAACCTTTAGAAGTTCAAGTTTTACACAAATCGGGTCTGAATTGAAGAAACATATATAAACATAAATCAATCTAATATGTATCATGTACAAATTAAGTTAGCTTTCTAACATATTATTTTCCATGGTGTCTCATCTTCTTTACAGGGATGTGTCTCTTTGTGTTGTTGCTTGTTTCCTATGCTTCCACAACTTGTCAGTTTTGCGGCCCGTGTCACATTCGAGCTCACAAATTCATGTGGTATGTCCGATGTTTGACCGACTTTGGCCTGGAGAAAACACATTAACATGTGTAGTTTGCAATTATTTGGCTTTTCACATACTTGTGCAGAGTCTATGTACAGAGTCTATGTTAACAAGGCAAATATTTGTTAAATTGGCACTTCTATAGGAAATTTTTAAAATCTACCAAATTCCCTGGAACCCGTCATTATTCGGGACTAGGGAGGGTCAGAAGGAATCAGGAGAGGGTAAGGATTTTTCAGGCATCCAATTTTAGAAAAGTGCCAATCTCCAGTTAATTCTGTTCTTGCTTTTGTCGGGCTTTCCACAGGCCTAAAGGCCTGGATTCGACCTAAGAACTCCTCACAGTGTATCCCATTTTAATTGTAGATGAGAGACACCATTGAATTGAATTTTAGAAGATGGCCGAAATATATCGACATAATGAATATTTCTGAACTCTCCAAATTCAGCTACTGACAGCGGTATAAATACTAGTACCTTCTCATTGATCTCAAGCTGCAGTGTCTAGTTTTGGGTCGGGAATTTTAAGTGCCTGCGATCGCAGAGTTTGAGCAACTTACTTCATAGGCCATCATCCTATTATCTGTTTCACAGAGGATGAAGGGATCGTTGATAAGTTCACTTGTTGAATATCGCTGTTCGACGTAATGTGTATCCTTTACTCTATGGTAAATGACTACACTGTCTTAACAGGAACCGTACTTCCACATCTACTGATGTCCGTTACCCGATGTCGGGGAGGGGGCACGCCTACCGTGACTGTATCCTCCATCAGAGCAAGCCAGGGTTGATACTTGATCTGCTCAAGACGAAACAAGCGTGCACCGATATATCATTGTGCCAATACTGTTTTTATTCTCGGCATGGAAAATGCTATTTCAGGATGTAAAGTATGAATAAATCTGACTTGCCGTGCGGTAACTTTCGAATTCAACACACAATGTTTTCTTCAATTTAGTGACAAATCCGAATTTCAAACAGGCGAATTTCTGAGTTCTTTTGGAAACGGTCTCAAAGGTAGACTCCCCATTACATTTTTAACCAAAGAGCTATGTATAAAAATACGTAACGCACACAAGTGTTACGATACAGATAGCAGATCAGATGAAAGTATCGGAACATTGAGTAAACAAATAAATTGCTCATAAAAAATTACGGTCGGTTAAATTGAGAAAGGATTCGAAAGGCCAAGTCTACACAAAAACTAAATTGTTACACAGAAATTTCGAGTAATTGGAACGTATTGACATCAGAGTATGGTACGATGTATATCTTTTCACCAGAAAACAGTTTGTGCTAAATTATCCTGCATCCTGGGGTTGTATCCCGTTTGAAAGAAATCAACACAGGATGGCAAGATAGCATGAAGTGTTGACCATTTCTATGGCAAACAAATTTTGACAAGATGTCTGAATATAGGAACGATGAGACCAGTCAACAGTTTGTGGTATAATTATCGCACTGCAACCCGAACGAGGCTGAAGCCAAAATTATATTATCTGTTTACTGACAGAACGCAACAGTCGCAACCTTAAATTATGAAATAACTCGCTTTACAATAACGAGATGGATAGGTTCTTAGACTAGAAATCCTTAATCATCGCTATAAATTATTTCAACATTTTTGTAATATTCATTAAATTTCATCTATGTTACAGGTATGTCTCTTTTGATTGAATTTTTCCGAATCGTTTCTCTGTTGTTGCTGGTTCCCAGTGTCTCCAAGACGTGTCAGGTGTGTCGCTGTCATCGTTCAAGGGAACGAATTCACTCGGAATATCCACATTGTCTGGTTTGACTTCTTTAGGCCTGTAGAAAAAGACGAACGATCTGGTTTGTAACTGCAATTTCTTCATAGGTCAAGGCTAATGAACTGACCGACCAAGTAGCAAAATAAAATGGTTTTAATGTGCATTAAACTTTAATGCTCACCTGAAGCACGGTATCAGAAGCTTTGGGTCCACATTCTTTCGCCTTTCTGACGGTTTGATGCACCTTACAATTTCACTGACAAGTATCCCAACGGATATAGTCATAACGAAACACAGCATGCCATACCAAGGTTTAGCTATCTTGTGAAAATGGGGTAAAAACACGTGGCAGTCATACAATCGTAACACATTGTGCAGTCTGAGAATTCAGAGTGGACGAAACAAACGTTATGATCATAGAAAAATTATACACATTATCCTCAAACAAAAGAGGCTGGTGTATTTGGTCACAGTGCAAGCAATCCGAAATCACTATCCCGGAACGGTTTACCTTTAGTAAGTTGTATGAACACAGAAAATGCATTGGCCTTTTTGAAGTACTAGTAGCTTGAAGATCGCAAAATCCAAAGCAGAGAGTTAATTTTCAGAGAAACAAGTGTTTCATCTATAGCAGTACCAATGTGGTTGTTGATGGAAACCTGATTATCTTCAAAATGTCGGTCACGTACAAAGGCGTAATTTGATTTATTGAGGTTTACAACAAACGGCTTGCTTGTCTTTCTTTCACAGGATAAACGTGCACAATAATAAAAATGTCGAGTATTGATGAACAACGGTACTCAAGTTAATCTATCTACGCATAGCTCTATTGTTGTTGAGAGGAGAGGAGAGATGAATGCCATCCAGCCTAGAAGTCTAATCTACTTGTTTTTCGAACTTACTTTGTAAACTGGTAACATCTTTGCTGTGCCCATCCGTGCGAAAATCGTCCCTATACCGATCCACATACCGAGCAATATTCCGATACAAATACCAACAAACGCTCCCCTGAGAGTAGAAAAATCACTTAGTTAAAACTGAGCAGAAGTGAAAGGTGTTAATGTATTCGAATTTTAATTAAGCAGGGAAGCACTGTAGTTATGGCTAGTTAGAGACTGTTTCTTGGATCCGTCATTGAGGCATAAACTTTGAACGTGAGCGAATTTTACCATGGTTACATTGGTATACTTTATACTTTCTTTTCATGTTTTCCACAAGAAATCAACTATGTTTACATTTGTATTGCCATGAGAAGAATTCCTAAGTGACATAGGGCAGACAAACAAACAAATATAAAGGGTGATCGTACAACTCGTACAAGTGCACATGTTGTAGAGAATATACCCTTAGTAAATCATTGGTATTTCCCTTTCCTATGTTTATTTTGTGTTTGTGAAGGCAAGTACCCAAAGGAAAGTTAAGAAGGATTAATGCTAAATGGCAAATAGTTAAAAAGAAATGGGAAAGCATATATTGCATGCATATATACACTATTCTGGACTCCATCTTAGGCCTATTCAAATTTGCATTATGAGTTGTGTAGGCTACTTCTATTTTCTGATATTAGATAATGGCATGTGATTTTGAGGTATGAACTTCGAAGAGGAAGGGTCTTTAAAACTCGGGGTTTAATCTCTCTCATACAGTTTCGGAGTATCTGATGTCGAATGAGCTCTCAATTGCGAAAGCACCGTCGAAATACTGCACAAGTGTGCAGAGACATCTGTCAAAAGTTAATGTCTAGATAGGTTGAAATGAAGTACTAGCGATAATTAACTCGCAATGCGCAGTGGATAGAAAGGTTAGATCCAAATAGTGGATTGTCATTATCAAAGCAACTTAAGAACTATGAAACCGCGGTCATTTCCTACCCAATTGGCCTAATGGAAAAAATCCAGTAAGAACAATGAGCTTCAGTCAACCAACTTGTTGCAAGCTTCCGAGTTGCTGCCGTATTTTGTGAAGTGTACACTCGGGAATGTACCAGGCGATTTAAGACGAGACAGGTACTGTGGCTTATGTACTTTTTGTTCACTGCACCTTTGAACTATGAATGCAATATGTATGTAGATATGGACGCATGTTGGAGACCTTGTCCCGTTCTGAGGGATTCCTTGTCCAAAAGAGACTAAACATAATTTACCATACAGGCATTGCTGTGGTAACTCAATGCTAATTTAACGGCCCATGAGAAACACGAAATTATCAAAGGCCGAACTGGAAACTTTTTCCGGTTTGGTTATTGCTATACTTTAATTGGTAGTCCACTAAAGCCAATTTACAAGGTTTCCAAAATTATAAAAGATTGATGGTCTGAGCAGATGTCATATTTTCTTCTCGCACACATACTTACTGCTTCACTGATCGCCAATCGGCTTTTAAATTAATTGGTTTACCGTTGTACGGACGTTTGAAATCCTTAGTGGTCAGGCACCTCGAAGTTGAAATTACTTCTGTCAATACCTATACAGGTGCTTTTGTAAGCATATTCCTATTTAAGACGACTGAACAGAAATTTAATCGGTTCAGCCCTTCAAAATTACAGATAAATTTCCGTCTGTATAAGCAACATTGTTACCTTGCCAAGATTCATAATGAGGTTATATGCTTTCCTCCATACCAAATTTAAGAATGCGGGTCTTCCCTCGCGATCGATTACGAGTTTGCGCTACATATACCTGATATTAAGTGTCTCATATATGATATTTTTCCTATAGTGATGGTACGTTTTATTGTTGCATGTCAGTCTTCTGAGGCCTCTATTCGAATTGCAATGCAAATTTGTAATCGGACAACATTACATAAACAAACAACTGCAACAACAACACCAATATACTACTACTACTACTACTACTACTACTACGCATGTGTAGACGTCGTGGTAGTGTGCTCTGAGTTTTGCTACAGTTTTTGAGTCCTTCAGTGTTTTCCGGACTTACATCGGTGTTTCATCTGATTTTGCTCCGGTTGTGGACTGCTGCTGTCAAGTTTTTTGTGCGTTTCAACTTTCGATTGAAGAGATTTTTGCGGATTCCCTCAGTGGTTTCCGTGTGCTGTTTCCTAGGCCAAGATGGCCGCGCCATTCATTGACAATGGACGCTTAGCTACGTTTGCCGGTCTCACGAGGAAACATGGTGTGAAGTGTGAATCCATGGAAGGAGTCTCTGTCGAAAAGTATCTACAAGCTATTTCAACGATTACTGGTCCACAGAATATCATCGCTGCTTCCAGAGTTTACGGTTCAGTTATCGTTTATTTCAATTCCGTTACTTGGGTGGAAAACGTGTGTGTCAATGGTTTCGAACTGAACGGTTACTCAATTCAAGTTGAACCTGTTGTAAAACCAGCGACAAAAGTCATAGTGTCTGGCGTTCCACCTTTTATTCCGAATCATGTTATTGAAACCGAACTTCTTACATTTGGTAAACTTGTCAGTAAAATCAAAACGATTCCTCTCGGATGCAAGAGCGAACATTTAAAGCATGTAAGATCTTTCCGAAGACAAGCTCTGGTACTGATTGATGCTGACTTTCACGGTACATGGAAGGACCTTTGACTGTAGAGTACGAAGGTAAAAGGTACAGAATTTATCTTTCAACGGAAGAAATGAAATGTTTCAAGTGCGGTCAAAAGGGACATGTTCAGCGTGACTGTCAACAATCACCCCAAAACGAACCATCTGCTACATTGCAAGAAAAAGACAATATCACTGTAATTAACAACGGTCAAATTGAAAGAGGTGTCAAAATTCCGACCAACAACGATGATTCTGCTCAACGTCCGATGGAACCAATCTGTGGTGATTCGTCGACTGTCTCCAATCAGGACAAAGTTGTTCAACAACGTGAAAATGAAAACACAACGATGGATGACAATATTGATGGTCACAACGTCGCGGACATTTCTGGTGTAAACGTTATCGATACTCACAATAGCTCGCAACAGCCCAGTGATGACCATGGTAATGAAGAACAAGAAAGTATGGTTTGTAATAACGAAAATGACATTGTTCAACGTGAACCGTCTTCAAAAGTTGATCCAGAAACTGTCTTGAACACTGACGGAACGAACAACAATGGAATTTCAAAGGTAGATGATGTTGTTACTGATGATGAGAGGGTACGAACCCCTCCTTTGCCTTTCCCCACTTCTCCGGACCTGTGTTTACGCAAGCTTCGGAATCCTCAGTTTCTTCCCCGGCTTGCACTCCTTCGCTTGTTCTTTCCGGACTTTCTGATTTCGTTCCGGATTCTCAAGACATTGCAGACAAGACCAATGCATCGATGAACATGGATATGTCTGCAGATGTTTCTCAGAGCATCTCATTCTCACCGCTTTCTAATCAACGCATTGCAAGCCAGTCAACAGAAGACAGTTTGAAAGATTCATCACAGAGAGAAACTGATGACAATGAATCTGTGCTGTCGGACATTTCAGATTCTTCGTTTTTCATGATGTATCGACTCAATCGATTGCAGATTTCTTGGAAAATACAAAGCACTCAAAGAAGTTTATTCAGGATTGTTTTGACTTTCATCCAAATTTGAAAGAGCTTGCGAAAATGTTGCTGGGATATCGCTCTTCACAGCCTGTGAACAGCGCAACGAGAGCTCGCATCTACAAACTGGTACGTAAAATCAAGGACTATATCAGAACTACTGGTAGGTCAACTGCGATTGAGTCTTCACTTTAATTCATTTTCGTTATGTGGAAGCATCTCTCATTCCTGTTTACATGCATGGCTCTGTCCTGTGTAACGCTGAATGTTCGTGGGTGTCGAGACTCGATGAAACGCTTTCAAGTTTTTGATTTTCTCAAGCATACCAACCCGGCTTCTTGTTACCTTTTACAAGAAACTCACAGTATTCCCAGTGACGAAAAAGTATGGCCTTTGATTTGGAGAGGACGTTGCATTTTGTCACATGGTTCAGCAAACAGTGCAGGTGTTGCAATATTGTTTTCGCCCTCCTCTACAATTGATATCATTCGCACATCAGAACCAATTCCTGGACATTTACTGCACGTGCAAGCAAACGTTGATGGCAGCCTAGTCAACATTATTAATGTGTATGGACATACTACCTCCAATGAACGGTTGTGGTGTTTTACCAAGCTGAATGATTTACTATCAAGCTTAGATGTTGACAGTGTAATTATCCTTGGTGGAGACTTTAATTGTACTCTGAATGAAGAATTGGACAGAATCAATTGTAAGGAGTCTGACATGTGTGCAGTTCGCTATTTTACTAATTTAATTCACAAGTACAGGCTTGTTGACAGTTGGCGTCACTATCATGGGGACAGCCGTAATTACACCTGGCACAGAAATGACAAAAAGGCTCGTCTTGACAGGATTTACATCAACAAGTGGATGAAATCACGCATCACAGTGGCTTCAATTCATCATTCTGCGCTCACGTTTTCTGATCATTCATTGGTAAAGTTAAGGGTGACACAGAAAGAAGTCAAACACCGCAACCCAATATGGTGTCTCAATACAAGCATCTTGAAGCATGAACTCTATAAAGATATCATTACGCATTTTTGGTTAAACTGGAGACAGCAACAGAATAAATATTGTGATTTGTGGACATGGTGGGAGATTGGAAAATGGAAAATCAAACTTTTAACTCAGCAGTATTGTGCTTCAAACCAGTACAATCTGAAATGGGATAAATTGCGATTGGAAAAGGAAATTCGAGAACTTGAGAAAAGTTTACACGAAGATAAAAGTCTCTTGGATGAATATCAACAAAAGAAAAGTTCTCTGGCTCAGTTGGTAGACTGGAGAGCAGAGGTGCAGCAGTACGATCTCGTCACCAATTACTTACTCACAGTGATGTTTCGAACAGTTTCTTTTTGCACTTGAACGAGAAAGGGGAAGGTCAAAGCCAATTATACACATGAAACGTGCTGACGGATCAATAACGGAAAATCCCGATGAAATTCGTGACATTTTTTACAGTTTCTACAAGGATCTTTATTCTGCTGAACATGTTGACGTTGACGCCCAGTCTGCAATTCTCGACAATTTAGTGCAATTGAACGAGGAAGATCGTGATTACCTTGATGGTGAAATTACTCTTGATGAACTTACTTTTGCTGTTAAGCAACTTTCAACTGACCGTACTCCAGGTATGGATGGTTTGCCCAATGAATTTTACAAAACATTCTGGTCTATTATTGGTCAAGACCTTCATAAAGTTTTCATTGAATGTTTCCGTAATGATCAGCTTCCTATTTCTTGTCGGAGAGCAGTGCTAAGTCTTCACCCGAAAGCTGGAGACAACACTTTAGTCAAGAACTGGAGACCCATTAGCTTGTTATGTAGCGACTATAAAATTGTCACGAAAGCTCTGTCAATTCGTTTACGTAATGTTCTTTCAAAAATAATTCACGTTGATCAGTCCTGCTCTATTCCAAATCGTCACATATTTGATAATGTGAATTTATTGCAAGATAGTATTTTCTATGCCAATGATACAAACTCACCTCTGGGTATTGTTGCTCTAGACCAGGAAAAGGCTTTTGACCGTGTCAGTCATGATTACCTTTTTAAAACTTTGTGTTCTTTTGGTTTTGGCCCCGCTTTATTAATTACATTAAAACTCTCTACACAGATATTCAGTCAGTTTTAAAGATAAATAGTTCCATTACCTCTCCAATTTCAATTAATCGTGGGATTCGTCAAGGTTGCTCTCTTTCTGGTCAACTTTATGTGATTGCCTTAGAACCATTTTTAGATAAAATTAGGAATAGCAGTAACATAAGGGGATTGATTATACCAGAAGCTCCTAGTCCTACATGCCTTTCAGCGTATGCCGACGATGTTGAAGCTTTTATTACTCGAGATGAAGATTTTAGTAACTAAAGTCCACTCTTAAGTTATATGAAAATGCATCTAATGCAAAAGTTAACCTCAAGAAATCTGAAGGTCTCTGGGCTGGTAGTTGGCGTAATCGTACTGACACGCCATTAAATATCAAATGGAACTCACAGGATTAAAACTGCTCGGTGTGTATGTTGGTAACTCAAATAATTATTGTCAGAAAAATTGGTCTGAATTAGTGAACATCACTGAAAACAAGGTGAAATTTGGTCGTCTTTTGCACCTGGCATGTCTTACAGAGGTCGTGTTTTAGTCATTAATCAGCTCATTGCATCAAAATTACTTCACAGATTGACTTGTACAACTCCCGATGTTCAAACTTTTTCTTACCTTCAAACCCTTTTTCTGAGATTTTTCTGGCAAGGACGTCATTGGATTCCTTCAGAAACACTGTATTTACCTCTCATTCAAGGTGGCCAAGGCCTTATTCATCTTAAAACTCGTTGTATTTCTTTACGTCTCAGTTACATTCAAAAGTATTTGTATCAGGATGTTCATCATCCGTCGTATTATTTCACAGATTTTTATTTTAGAAGAGTTGGTGGTCTCAATTATGACAAACAGTTACTTCTCACGACTGACATTGATTTTGGTAATACTGCTATTCCTGCTTTTCATCGTGATTTATTACATTGTTGGAATTCTGTTGACAAAATTCGTAAAGGAATCCCATTGAGTGTTCCTGACATTCTTAAAGAGCCTCTTTTTCAAAATCCACTCATTATGCATCCCGTTCATAAGTCTCCTTTTACTGTACCAGCCTTTGTCAACGCTCAAGTTACCACTATAGGTGATCTTTTCAATACTGTGGAAAATCGTTGGTTAACTTCTTCAGATTTGTGTGATAGAGTTGCGATTCATTCACAGCGTATTATTTCTATGTCTTTACAATGCGTTTACAAGGCTATTCCTATTCGTTTGAAATCCGTCATTGAAAATCATTTTTGTAACAACAATCCAAACAATGCGCCAGATACTGTGTATTCTTTTCAGCTGCAACATACTACAGAGCACAATTATTTTCTGTGTAAAATAGAAAAAGGTGCAATTTACAAGTACTTGATAATGGCTCATCATTATGCATGTTTACCAGACAGATTAGACACCATCTGGAGGGACATTTTGAGCATTCCACATTCCATCAAACCAAACTTTGTTTCATGTTATTGTGATCTCATCATAAAGAAAGAAGGGGATTTACAATGGCGCATTATGCACGGAGCCTATCAAACTAGTTCTTTTTTGTTCCGTGCTGGTTTTCGTTCAGATGCAAACTGTTCTCTCTGTAATGACATTGATTCACTTTTACATACTTTCCTTGAGTGTCCAAACATTCAACCGCTTCTAGGTGTCATTTCCACTATAACATCTCGTTTAGTTTTACCTGGGCAAGCTGTAAACATTGCATGGTTTTTCATTAATCCTCCTGTTAAAAACTCTGTATTTATTCATAGACGTGCAATGTCTCTTTTTATTTACCTATCTACAATGGCTAAGTTGTGTATACATTTAGCAAGAAGAAATGTGTTTAGAAACCAGGGTCCTGTTGATCCTTTGGACATATTTAAAAGCAAGATTTTCACCAGATTGAGACTTGAATTTGAATATCATCGTTCAATGAAAATTTACATTCTTTTAATATTACTTGGGCTTTTGATGATATTCTTTGTGACACACATGATGGTCAACTCAATTTTCACATTTAAGATACTACCCTGCTTTTGTGCATCGCCAGGTTGTGTCATCTTTGAAATATTATGTGATAGGTTTAAGATATGTCTTTCTTGCTGACATTTACTGTTGTCATTCATGACGTTTTCTGTTCAATGCCGACCATCACTTTATAGTGATTTTATTTTATTTGTATCTTATATTTCTTTTGGTTCCGTGAAATGTAAAATTTCTTTTTACAGTTTTAGTATGTAGGGACCTATGTGAAATAAAGATATTTGAAAAACTACTACTACTACTACTACTACTACTACTACTACTACTACTAGTTGGAAGCAGAAGTCTATGTATATTCCACTGAGATGTACAACATCAAGGATATAATCTAAATGTCAACTTTCCAATCTCTTACCATGAGTTCGCTCTTGGATAGGCCATGCCTAATGTGAAGGCACCTGCGATGGGTCCTCCAATCGTGCCAAATGTTATCATGGAGATACTCACCAAACTGCCAAGGTAAGGTAAGCCGAGCGCCAGAGCCGTGCTGATTATACCGAAGACCAGAGCTGTGGAGAATAATAGACAGTCGGTATCCCCGTTTACAATGTACCTTGGGATGTTACAATTTATTAGAATAGGTGGTGATTTCACGGATCTTCAGACAACATAAAAGACATTATACCAAATTTGAAGATTTGGAATAAACAGCCTCACATGATCTGATTTAGATTTGTTTGTATCGAAAGTTCTTCGAAAGTGTTCCACACAATCGTTATAAATTGTTACTTCAAATATTGTGATATCGAAAAGACTGAAAATTATGTATCAAGTGATATAATCTTTCTTCGGCTGTTACGGTGTACTTACTTAATATTTTGGACATTACAATATCCCTTGCGTCACTTTCTTGGAGCGGACTTTTTGAGCGCCTTGATCGCCATCGCCGCCAAGGTTTAACAATATCCCTGAGAGCCACAGCTACCATTGCATTCAGACCGGATGAAATTGAACTGAAAAAATAGGGTGAAAACATAAATACTTTTAATTAGCTTCTCAAGCAAAACATAATAGAATGATAAATCGCAAAATGATTTTGTGAATTAAAAATAGACCATGAACAAACATGTGCTACAATGTTGAGGTCACAACGTTTCAACTTGAGCGTCAAAATGATTATTTTCTAGGCAAAATGTCAACAACGTTTCTATTGACAAAATTCAATTCAATTTAATAAAACTCATTTTGCACACATTCTTATGCTTGAAGACATAATTGCAAAGATGATGATTTAATTCCAACTATTGACACTAAGATTCAACGAACACTCTATTTAGGGATCAAACTAGTCGGCGAAACACAAATTCATCTGAGCTTAGATATACTCAGTTTCTGTTAATTTCAGCTTAGAATGTACATACATTACCCTTGCTGAGCAGTGACTTTCAAATATATATATTATATATATATATATATATATATATATATATATATATATATATATATATATATATATATATATAAGGCAAGGTCATATTTATAATATATAACATATATATATATATATATATATATATATATATATATATATATATATATATGTATATACTCACATACATCTTTCTTGTTCACGGAAATTAAAAAGAAAAAAAGTAAAAGAGAGATTTCATGGATTAGATGGACTGACGCAGTGTACATGTATGTGCTGTTTTGAAGATAGTCCGCGCTATGCATCGCAGCGATCATGTGGCGGTTGAAAGATTTCCCTACCTGAGTGATCCAGCGAATAAAGATGAAATGAAGAGTCCCTGTATCCCAGGGATATGACCAAGCGTGCCACTCACGAAATAAACAAGTATCTGGGGAAGGAAACAAGCTATCATTAAGGGTGAATGCATTAAAGCCGCACTTTTCAATCCCTGGTTCTCGCATTAGTGGAGTTCTCCTCCCAGTCAAACACATGGCCAGTACGATGTTTGATTTCTATAACATTAATTACACAAACTGATTTCAATCTTTTGTCACCTTTTGCTAATCCTGCAAACAGAGCTTATATAATCGTTTGATTGACGGTCGGTTCAAATTGCCAACGGTCATTTATTCCCCAGCACCACACTCGAATTTCCTTAAAAAACGTCTTCCAGTCATGTTAGAATTTGAATATAACCACTGAGTTCGATCGGCAGCAGCTTTGTGCTGACCGCTTGGCAGTCTGTCAGCGTTTTTGCGGTCGGAAAAAAACTAAAAAGTGGCATTTTCTGGAGCGTGTGCCCTCATGTTACCTGCTTGGTGTCCACTTACACAATGAACGCCGCCATAGGTTGGCCCCCTTTTAAAGGGAGGCTCCGCCTTTAAAAATCCCTAAGTGTTATGGCGGTACTTTTATTTGGGGAGGGGGGGGGGGGAAGAGAGAGAGAGAGGTGATATATATGTATGTATGTATGTATGTATGTATGTATGTATGTATGTATGTATGTATGTATGTGTGCTTTAATGTACATAAAGGTGATATATTATGTTTTTATGAATGTATGCCATGTATGTATGTGTCCTACCTGATCCGGTCTTTTAAACCGAGGTTCGTAGTGAACTGTATCCAACTCTTCGTACAGTAGCTCTAAGTCAGTGGTGAAGTCTGTAAAGTAAATCATGCAAAACGGCACTTGTACATGTTTTTTAACTTTGATGAAACATACTCTCTGCGATTGCCCATTCTGGGAGTGTTTTTAATATGCTCTGTTGAGTATGATTTCTTTCTGGTTTTGGATCAATGAAATAATTGAATTTATAGAATATGGAGAATTGCATCTCAAAGTAATAAGTATCAAGGAGTGAGGCAGTCGTTAAGAGTTGTGTGTTAGTGTTTTCTCTGTCTTTTAAAGTATTTTGATGATGAAGCCAAAATCTCAGTGCGCTGTTTTCGCTCGGTATTTTAAAGTATACTTACTTTCAGTCGGTGAGAATGTTCCATTAATCGGCGGAAATAGAGGTGTAAGCTTATCTACAAATCGACAAATCAAAAGACATCATTTACGCAAACCGTAACAAACAAAAAAGCAAACAAAAAGGAAATGACTATATCTTCGAGTTTACTCAAGTATACCCTTTGTTACTATTTAGGTAATTTGAATTGTTCTTGACATTTAGGGTTGTTCATTTATTTCTCACCGTAAGGTCGATAAAATATGGGTTGGTCCGACAAAAAGACGACATAGTTCTATACAATTCCAAGAAGGTCCAGCCTGGTAACAAAACAATGTTGGTTCAGTAAAATGACTGTTAGGATACGAACACCTTTTATTTACAACGAAGTCTTGTTTTATATTTTGCGTATCAATTCTCTGTTGCCGGTTGGTGAGGTCACGTCAACGGGTCAAGCTAACCTAACAATTGTCGAGGATATCACTCAGAAATATAGAGTTCGTTGCCACTCTTAATTTGGAGGTTCGTTCGCGCAATCGCAGATTGTACGACCTCGTGAACTTTGATACGCGCATGCCTATTCAATCCCGATTACGTCACACAGATTACAGCGAGAATCAACTATTGAACTGTACTCACTCGGAAATGGACGGTGATCTGCCACAGTGCAGCCGGGCAAGTGGTAATAATGCCGGGACCGATCACTTAGCGAAGATAAATAGGTTGTTTACACACCAATTTCAAGCCGATTTAGACCTCAAGTTTGGCTTCGCCTCACATTTTCCTCTGTATTCATAACTGAGCGCCCATCATGCATTGGTGAATGCCCGGGGATAATTCATTGGTATTACCACTGTATGTAGGCCTACTAAATGATGAAGTTTCGGAATGCGAATTAAGTTGAACTTGAAGGCGACGTGCAAAGTAACTGATTTTACTCCATGCCCAATGTGTCTAGGTCGGTTCTGAATGTGTGACATACACGTGTTTGACTAGTTACAGCAGTGTATCTGTATTAAAACATGTATCTCGAGCATGCTGAAGCTTCAACATATTGTTACGATGTGGTTTAACTACGGAACTCTTTTTCATGCCCTGGCCGAGAATAGATACTGGCTGAGAACAGGCGAAGGGAGTGTATAGGGACAGTGGAAAGTACGAAGTCAATGTCAGCCCCTACCCACGTACTACCCTAGTGTGGGGTATTTGGAAATAATCTTATTAAGTTTGTCAAATGCATCAACCCCGGGAAAGACAACTTTGAAACATTCAGTCAATAAACATAGCTCTTTATCAAAAATCTGCACTTCCAGTCTTTGAACCATCCACAGTTCGGCGTTCATCAATTTCGCTGGCTTGACCAGGCTAAACGAATACAATTTGGAAGGGTAACCGATTTTCAAAAATGTCCCCAACGTCCCCTGTCAACGTAGCTCAATGAAACTGCCATCCTTTGTTCATGTATATTTATCGATTGAATAACTCGAATGACATTGCTCACAAACACATAAGTACGCGAAAATGGGACTTTTTTGAACTGCAGGTGCTTGACCTGTCACTGCCGATACTGAAAACATTGAGGTGACGATCGCACTACGTCAAACAGAAAGCTCGAAAAGTTGGCAAATTACTATTTGCCATGCTCTCTTGCTGCCATGATGTTGTAGTGAGGTTAGTCACGAGGTTAACCGTGACCGATTTTTTCCCAACTTGGCCTTGCATAGCGTTAAAACAAAGGCCGAAATTAGCCGATGTCCCAAAGCAAACACGAAGACTTTGAAGTCAGTGACGTAATCGAGTTGAGATCTGGGCAAGCGCAGTCGTTCGAAAACGAACTGATATAAACAACACTGTAAAGGAATGAATGATATACTGAATTCTAGAGTACATCATGAACTTTAAAGATGTTCAGGTTCTGCTCTTGATTTTGTTTTCACCCTTTGACTTTGATAAAGAATAGGCGTAGTAATTATGGTACGTGAAAAACTACCCAAAAATATGCACAACGCAGTCTTCACCAACGACAACACCATGAATGCACCAAAGAAATATAAGTACATAGCACAAGCATGTATCGAAGAAATGTGCACCCAAAACGCATACAACTTGCGCAATACAAACCTAGACAACCCAATAGAAGTAATTCTATACCTGACAGTAAGACTTCTATTGAACAGAGAAAAGTGGTTCCATGCTGGAGAACAAACGCGAATCGACACTGCATATTCACCAAATCATATTTTTATCCAAATCACTCGCACCGCTACACCATGCGACGTGGCGCACGTGTACTCAAAAAGAGGTTCAGACCTTAGTGGAATCGTGCGATGTATGCCCGAAAACGATCGACAAAGCTACCTAACACAACCGCAGTCAGTCATAAACGTAACAAACTCACTGTAATGGTACATTTTGCAAACAGCCAATTTCCCAACAAACAAACCAAACAAACACACAAACAAAAAGGAAACCCCTTTAGATAACTATTTTTAGGTAATCAGTCATTGTACGGTCACCTAGTATATGTCAATCTTGGCGCTGATACATGTTGATAATAGCTAACAGTTTCGTAACTGTTCCCGACCTTGTACGAGTCATGGCAACTGCTACCTGGGTGAGTTTGAAAGCCCATCTACGCATGTTCCCATTCCGGAAATGTGCACAAAGGTGGCGGTGTTTTACTGCTGAGACTAGTGATAGTAGAACAATTTTCGATTCTGCATTGAGGAAATTAGGTGAGATCTATCATAAATATTCACTGGTCATATTCGACTATTTATTATACATTTATTTCCCACCGGAACTGTCCGTTAGCCCAGACAATCTTTGGAAAAGGGGAGACAATGCATCGGGGAACTTGTACTGTTGCTGTCATGACAGACGATGGTAGCTCAAATACACCACCGGATGATAGCATTAGGAATGTGATGTTTGCAGAGGCAACCTACTTGGAAAAGGCAACTTACTGTTATAAAATGCGACGAGCACCAGACCAGTGAGAGTCATCATTGAATATACAGCTAGTTTGAATGGTATGGTCAAAAGCATTGTACTGGAAGGAAAAAAAACCAATAACTCATTCATCCGGTTCGAATAGGCTTCTCCTTCAAGGAACCGATGCGACAAAGTGGCAACTCATGCGCTATATGCATTCCTAACATTAAAATCCTCATACAATGTTGATAATTCAGCCAAAGGATCATAAAATTTAGGATGTTCACTTAACGAGAGGGAAATTATCGCCAGAACAGTAATTTCCGGTACCTTAATTACGATTTTGGCACCTGACTGAGTCATTAAAGTCTCAGTCGGTCGACCATATTTTCAACATGGCGGATTTCTACAGGTAGAAAAACATAAGATTACACAATCCAAAGTGGAAGTTTAGGTTATGCAGGAATTTCTTACCAGAGATGCCTAAAACGAGATGAAAGCTGCAAGAGTTTAGCAAGTTTCTTTTAGTCATGAAAACGATTGCATTTTCTGTAAAAGTATTTATCTGATCACTTTCGTAAACTCTTGCTGTAGTGAGAAGTCGACGTTTTACCCACAATACATTTCAATGTTATGCAGTTTGACAAAAAACTATTTAGGGTAGTGAGAATTGTCATTACATTTTGAAAGGAAATCGTAAAAAACAACCAACAATAAAATGATAAAGTTAAAAACAGGGCTAGATCGACTGTATTTCGCAGAAATATTGACATGGTGGCGCTGCATGTTGCCAACACAGTTTTTTTCAAAGCAATATTTCTCATCACAGATACAAGGAAATTCCCTCATACTATATATTTTCAAAACGTAGAGAATCTTAAGTAAAGTACGGTAGCAGTAGCTTACTCGAAGGATGAAGTGGGTGATTATTTGGGGTAAAAACCTCAATTTTGGCATTACTGATTACAATTAATTTAAGTAAAAAATGACGCTATTTCCTGGTAATATTTCACTTAAAAGAGGAGTATATGTAGATAAAAACGACTATTTTAATTAGCATTACCTATCCTCATCGTAAAATGGCAAAGGTTGAAAAACTTACGCTCAAAAGAAGTGATTAAAATCATGATCAGCAAAATTTAATTAGTATTTAGAGGACATAATGTGAAAATTTAAGAAAATTGGACGCAGCCTGAGCGGAGTTAAATTCCAGGAAATCGGGTGATTTGCATAAATTGACACTTCTTTATCACGCAACTTACAATTGCTTGAAAAGCCAATGAGTGAACCGAATCAATATTTTAATCTTGGATCAACAAATTAATTGAAATCGAATAAATATTTGCAAAAAGGTGATTTTTTGAGCTAAATACGCTGTGTTTGTTGCAGCAACCCCTTAACTAAAATATATGAATGCACCGCCTACGATAAAGTGTATGTCGTCGAATATATATTCGTGACGAAAACATTTGCACTTGCACACTTTTACCAACCCTTAAAAACGGAAACAGACTCCATGTGTAGTAACCTCTGTCCATGAGTCTGCAATATGGAGATCACCAGTATTCATGCACAATATTCATAGAGTGACCTGTTTGGGTCTGGTCTGTATGTTCGTGCATGACTGTCAACATCCATGGACTTTTCATACAGTAGAACTGTACACCATTACCGGATGCAAAGCATGCATAATTTCGATTTACGCGGCCTTTACACTGCTGAATATAACGCATCATTTGCATTCAAGATAAAACGCATGAGTTGAGAAACTGAACTCACCCCTGTGCTCTTCGTACAGACTTGGAGGCCATGACACGTTGGACAGCGCCTTGGTTAACAACGGTAGCGAACGTTAACATTATTCCATTAGCAAGCATCGACCACATCGATGCGCGTGCTGTGAGATCAAACCGTGTGCTGCAAAGAAGCACGTTAATCGTTCTTATAAAGTGGACTTATATTTATACACATGATAAATGTTTGCCCTTAATATGCAGTAATGTGAAGATAATCATATTTTGAAGGCCAAAGCTGCGCCATTTTATACTTCTCAAATGAAGTTCTGAATGAAAGAGCAAGTTGCTGTAACTTCACTTTTTTGTTTTTTATATCAATTGCAAGATCTTGTACTGATTCCGGCGAGCATGATGAAACACAAACTGAATGGTTTTGTCAACATTGCGTCTATATGCGTATATGCTGTTCACTGTTTTTCCGGACCAGAAATCACTCGTCCATCAACAATTAAAAACTGTTTACACTGACATGTACAGGCTGGGTTGATAAGCTAAACACTGTGTATCTAAACACGATTCGGGAAGTTGAACAAGAAATTGAAATTGACGGTAAAAAATTAAAATCTAACGAAAAGTCATCAAAGTGGCTTTCCAAAGCATGCAAAATAACCAAATAAATAAATGAAAATAAAACTGAGCCTGAAAGGTGTAGACACAGTGTACGAAACTGTAACTATGAAAAACCCCGGATTTTAAGTCAGGTAGATTTGATTCTTTTTCTGAAAAGAAACATAACAATTTGGGCGTGCTATCAGTAGATATATGCTCCGACCAAAGGATCGTACCAAATGTACGAAAGACACACATTATAACATGTCATGTGCTCATTCCGCGTTGTGATTCGCCAGAATATACGTTAAGTGGTGAGAAAATAGATACACTAGTCCCAATTGGCTCGATAAAAGTGACATTAGAGGTGGGTATTTTTGAAAAAACTTCTCCTTGGAAAATAGTGGTCACGTGATATGTTTGGTGACTAGAACATGATGAGCGACGAGCCTTCATTCCGTAAGGAACTTGAACAGCTTATCGTCCAACAAAGATGTAAGTACACTAATGGACGTTGAGTGGTATGCTTAGGATAATTTTGCTCTTTTTGTGAAGAAATTAGTAATACTGTTACCAAGGAGGAGAAATCGCCAAGTAAATTTCTGATAATGGATTTATGTAGTCTGTTAAACATCTATAACCTGGTCATTATTCGGGGCATATCACCTGTTCATTACTCCTCGTGGCCTCAACCAGAAACAAATCCCTATGCCCTTTGGTCTACGGCCTTTGGGAATAGTGATGCATTTCTTGTAACGCATCGTCCCTCCGGGTACAGACTTGCGATATTGCCCTCATGTACATAGTACAGGATGAGATTAGTGCCAAATCACTTGTGTTAACATTATTTTTATTTTGATGTAACTTTTTTATTGTGTTTACATTTTTAATCAATTGTCTTATGTTCTCATTATATTTGTATTTTAATCACATTCTCTTATTTTGTTTGCATTTTTATTTCATTATCTTTACATTTTTATTTCAATTTTCAATTTGTGTACATTTTTTTTCACTCGTTTATTTTGTTTAAATTTTATTTCATTCTTTGATTTCATTAGTGTTTCTATTTTATTATGTTTACATTTTTGTTTCATTGCTTTATTTTGTTTGCATTTTTATTTCATTCTGTGTACATTTTTATTTCACTCTCTCATTTTGTTTGTATTTTTATTTCATTGTTTAGTTTCTTTTTTCGTTTTCTCATTTTTCTCATTTTTACTTTATTATGTTTATATTTTCATTTCGTTTCACTTATTTAATTTTCATTTCATTAATCAATTTGTTTGTGTTTTTATTTACTTATGTTAACATTTTATTTCATTCTTATATTATGTTTGAGTTTTTATTTCGTTTTCTCATTTTCTTTGCATTTTTATTTTATTATGTTCGCATTTTTGTTTCGTGTTTACATTATTTCATTCTTTTTTTGTTTAGATAAATCAAAATATCAAAATAATGAAATAAAAATGCTAACATTATGAATAAAAATGCAAACAAAATGAGAAAACTAAATAAAAATGTACACATAATAAAATAAAATTGATAGAACAAAATAAAAATGCAAACAATATAAATAAAAAATGCAAGCATAATGAAAATAAAAATGCAAACAAAATGAGAAAACGAAATAAAAATTTAAACATTGCGAAATAAAACTACAAACAAAATGAAAAAATTAAAATATACATGTAAACTGAATGAAATAAAATGCAAATAAAAATAGAAAACGAAATGAAGATGTAAACATATTCAAATAAAAATGCAAACAACACGAGAAAGTGAAACAAAAATGCGAACATAATGAAGAAAATGTAAAGAAAATAGGAAAAAGAAACAAAAATGCAAACACAATGAAATAAAATGTAAACAAAGTGAAAGAATGAAAGATAAGTTTAAACAATGAAATAAAAATGCAAACAAAAACAGAAAACGAAACAAAAATTCAAACATAATAAAATAAAAATACAAATAAAATGAGAAATCGAAATAAAAATTCAAACAAGTAAAAATGCAAACAAAATGAAATAAAAATGAAAAAAAATAATGAAATAAGAATGCAAACACAATTAGAAAACGAAATATGTAAACGTAATGAAATAATGTTAACACAAGTGTTTTGGCAACAAGATTAATCACAGATGATTTCCAAAGGTCATTAAATGTATAGATATATAATTAGCTGAAATAAGAATACGTAATCTCTTTGACTGCTGTCATTGTATCACCACTTTATATAGCATGTGTGATTGCCTTTGGTCTTGTCCTATAAGCTATATATGCTAAACTGTGAAAGCTCATGGGATATCCTAATTATAAATTAGCTGACATGAAAAAGTAAATTATCCTTCACTTATACAACACAAGTGTCTCATCAATATACATAGCAAGTTTAATATACTTTTCTAAGAGTCCTTTCAGTCTTATATCCCTAATTAGGAAAGTTAGTTAAATATGGGAATTGCTGATGTGAAAATGCTGAACAACTTTCATTGATATTTTATCATATTTCTTCAATGTGCATATAAGTTTTCATCGACTTTGATAAAGTCAATCAAGATATATCCCCTATTAGAAAAGTTTGTTAAATATGCAAATTAGTAATTAGATGTTATACAAAATCACAAAAGACTTTTGGTCTTATAGTTTCTGCTATATACAGAACAAGTTTTGTCAATTTCGATCAAGGCAATCCAGATACATTGCCCAAATTAAGAAAGTTCATTGAATATGCAAATTAGGAAATGACTGAAGTAAAAATGCTTCATGACTATCAATAATGTTGTATCATAGTATCTTCAATGTACATTGAAAGTTTAGTCAACTTTGGTCATGTCAATCAAGATATATAACCCTAATCAGGGAAGATCATTAGATATTGAAATTAGGAATTGGCTGAAGTGAAAATGCTTAAGGACTTTCAGTAATATTAAATCATAGTATCTTCAATATACGTACAACGTTTTGTAAATTTTGATTGAGTCAATTCCGATATATATCCCTAATTAGGAAAGTTGATGAAATATGCAAACTAATCAAAATCTAATCACTTCTTGCCATTAGCATGTGGTAACTGTCTATCAAATCTGAGTTGAATCCGTTCAGGCAATTTTGAGATATCGTGTTAACACACAGACAGACAGACAGACAGACAGACAGACAGACAGACAGACACAGACAGATAGACATCGCTAAGACATTAGCTCACGAGTGTGGACACGTGAACTTATAAAGCAAATGGGCATATACGTTTATGAGCATGTTCTGGTGCGTACTAGAATATGCCTGACGATGTATCACTTTATGAAACTTGCTATGTTCATTGGAGATACAATGATATAACAATAATAAAAGTTGTGAAGGATTTTGAGATAAACTAATGACTAATTTGCATATATCACGAACTTTCCTTATAAGTTATATATCTGAATTGACCAGATCAAAGATTAAGAAACTTGCTACGTACACTGGAGATACTGTGATATAACATTGCTGAAAGTCATGGCGTATTTTAACTTCAGCTTTTACTAATTTGCATATTTAATGAACTTTTCTAATTAGGAATATACATCTGGATTGACTTCATCAAAAGTGTCGAAACTTGACTATGTATTTTTGGGGATAGTATAATATAACATTAATGAAAGTTGTGTAAGCATTTTTCGATAAACTGATAACTCATTTGCTTATATAATGAACTTTCATATTAAGGGATATATCTGAATAGACTTGATCGAAGTTGACAAAACATGCCAGTTTCATTAAGATACTATGATGAAATATTACTGAAAGTCGTTTAGCATTTTTACACCAGCTGGTTACTAATTTGCATGTTGATCTAACTTTCCAAATTCGGGACATTTTACTGGAAGAACACTACCACACTTTATGAAATTTTTTCTGTATATTGATGAGACGGTTAAATAGTTATTTTGCATTTTAATGTCAGCTAATTTATAACTCGCATATTCAATTAGCTTTACACTTTGGCATATATAAGCTTATAGAACTTGGCCAAATGCAATAACGCTTGCTGTATAAAGTGGTGATACAATGACAGCAGTCAAAGAAATTAAGTATTTTTATTTCAGCTAATTACATATTTGTATCATTCATGATGTTGATCATAACAGTTTCAATGAAGTTGCAAACTTGTAGCAAAAGTTCGATTTACAGACAACTGCAACATCTGCTGAAACACGTAAGCATTTTCAGTTCATATCTGGTTGTTGATGTTGTAACACGCAGTAAACTTACTCAATTTGCAAATGTCCTTCTTGATAGTTGTGCCGAAGAACCTCTGTAATCCCGCCAGAATCGATCGTTCCAATGACTAACACAGCGACGATTGATGCAAGCATCACCATGAATTGAAATACGTCAGACCAAACAACAGCACTCAGGCCACCCTTTTTGGTTAAAAATATTGCGCATTTTGGGGTTAGATGGTGACACATTTTTCTTTGGATAAAACAGTTACCCGATTTAGGGTAAAATAATAACGCGTTTTTCTCAATACGCCGAAAATCAACTTGAACTGACGCCAATTAAATATATACATATGTTTGGAGTGAGATTTCTCAAGTCAATAAAGATAACAACGTTTTCTGCATGTAGTAGGTTTTTGTTTTTCAAACGTAAAAACAAATATTATCTGCTATTAAAATAAATGCAGAACATACAAAGTTTACTATTAAGAATACAAACATACATACATACATACATACTCAACTCGATAGTAGGTCTATAGTTTACTCACAAGGGTTGTGTAGAAAGTACAAATAGAACCAGAAACCACGACTGTGATCCAGTAAGCTGCATTATTGGCTGTAGAAATAACAAATAATAAATTTAACTGAAAGATATTTAACTAGTAAGGTATGGACAGTGGAATGTAACTATTGCGATTATTTTCGTCGTAGTCTATCACGATTTCGGGGCTCAACGTGGGGCCGAGACACAGAACCCCCATTTTTGTAGATTCAAACATCAACATACGATCATGCTTAAAGTGTTCGGGTCTATGCCAATCTGATTAAAAACAAATACAGCGATGGCAACATCTCCACCTTTGTTAGTTATTTGCTGACGAGACTGCTAAGGACAGGCAAAGATGGAAACGTCGCCATCTTTTCATTTTATTTCAAATCATATTGTGCATTGCATACGAATAGCAACCTCAGCATTGGCGACTAAACTACACCACCAACACTCAAAATTTGCTGAGTGGATATACCTTGCAAGATTTTAATACTAAGAACTGATTGTTATGAAATTTTCACGTCAGAATTTTGCAGAATGTCGCTTACAAATTCTTGATTATTAGTGAAGTCGTCGAATCTGTCAGTCTCAATGCGCATTCTCAGAAACTCACGTAAGCTGTACGGAATTTTTAACTGTAATTAGTCATATTTCGGGTCCATATAGCAAGTAATCCATATAAGGGATTTGTAGGTACAGAGAAATCATAAATAAAAGGCTTCACATCAAATTCAAATATAATGTTATACTATAATAGCAACAAACCACCCAAGCGACGGGTATACCATTCGATTTTGACCAGTCCACTCCGTTATTGTATGTGTCGCTCGAGCAAATATGTCGTGAACCGGTCAAAATCTCGTAATACAATCGTCGCTTGAGGGGGCTTATCCATGCTACCCTCGTTTCATTTATTTTCGTTCCTACTTGCTTCTAATGCGATCCCTGGTCCAATCATCGTACTTCCCATGTAAAGCAACACGAGAAAAGCAAAGCAGCCAGCGCAAGTGATTTGTACGGTGGGGTGGAACCTCAATGCCATGTACTGTAAATTTAAAGAAAATGAGTATAAATACAGCTGACGGGGTCGTTAACAAGGAAGTTCGTGTAATTCAAGCTGATTATTTTATTCGCTTTGAACCAAATTAAGATAAGTTCCATAACAGTCATTGGCAATTAAAAACAACTTTCATAATTTTTTTTGTACGATGTGATAAGATTAAAGTCAAAGCCGTCCTAACTGCACACAGTCTATTACATCAGAAGTCATGGATTTCGCAGAGCTATGCTTTGGCCATTTTCATATTTTTTAATTATTTTTTCTCAGATTGGCCTATTTGTTCTTAACGATCATTCGACATTGTGTTCACCATCTTTTTATTTGCACTCAGAAAAATGTACCTATCCATGTTGATTAACATTTAATCAAGAAAGATAGTAGTGCTGGCTGGTATCTGTTGTCAACTGTTCCAACTTGAACCATATTTGTCAAAACTACAGGATTACGCCAATACTCTCGCCAAGCAACAAATATTTAATTGTGGTTGAATTGGCCATTGGAGAACTTCTAAAAAGTTCAAAAAAAAAACAACAACTCGCCATGCGTTACCCCGACAGCCCATCACAGCCGACATACCTCATAAACGCTTACTATGCCCAGCCCTCGGATAACAGGTACAAAGGTGAACGTAACCAACAAACCAGAAACGGCCGCTCCAATGAAAGAACACACAAGTGCTACACCGTTGACGTATATTTCAGCAGGCAGCCCGAGGATTGACATGCCAGATGTGAAGGTCACAAAATATGACATCGCTAGCACTACACATCCGAGCTTACGATTGGCCAAAAGATATCTGGATACATGTAAAATAGAGGCAATGATTAATATATTCATCAATATTCCCTCAAGATCACTGTGGCGTTATGTGCAATCAGACAGCATAAAAGAACTATGTGATCAGTAAACTAGAAAATTTCACAAGATACATTGAATGCGCTTTAGACGAGGGGTTTACATCCGGTCTTATATCAGGAAATATCAAAAACTTTCTTGATATCATTCTTGCAATCGATAAACCACAAATCTTTCACAAGTTTGAAACGCTGCTGAGAAAACAGATACGAGAGATCCTATTTTGTTGCTATGACTACAGATGATGATTGTCCGAAGACAAGGTACTTCAAAACACCCGCAGGATACTTTAGCATTACGGACATGCTTGCACTGTAGTACATGATTGAGTGAGTCGATATTTTAGACATATCAACATGCGTGAGATAAGGTGAATATCAATAGATGTTTACGGCATTTGATCTTCTAGTCATGTTAATTTGCTTACACCGTTCAAAGAAATTATTTTGAGAATGCAATGAAAAACATATGCGGCTTCTTTCCATTTTCCAATGTGTTTAGATGAAATGAGTTTTGTAACATTTAATCAAAGATGAACACGCTTTGAGTGAAAAAGCTTGCTTTGTAAGCACTCACTTTGAGGTTGTCTTCTGGCCTCCTTTTACCAGACAAAAATACACACCAGTGAAAGCTGATACGGCTAGCACTGCGATGAACACTATCCAGTCCACTACACCTAGTGGCGTCACTTGCCCGTCAGACATCTTGTGGTATCCGACACGATAAACTGAGAACCTTTGCCCTTTCTCTTTGGCTCTGTAAGCCTGAACAAAATTTGCAATTTATGAAATTACTCTGATCGAAATCAAACACTTACACCTTTATAGTGTAAAGCGTATAAACCGACTATTATCGGACCTTCAAATCTGACTTTAGACTTTAAGACGTAACTGTCAATATGTGTATGCACACAGTAATGTCATGTCACCTTGGCACATATTCAAAATAAAATAAGATCGACCCTTTAGCTAGACCAGGTAGAGATTCTCCTTGCAGACTTTCTTGATTTATTTCTCTTTTATCTAGAAAAACCTTATCTTAACGTTGACCTGAGAGGAGATGGAACGGCTAGGGCACGAATGGCGACTTCAACGTGCATGATCAGAGGTCAACAAATTAGTATTTTATGACCTCTTGAGCAGGATCATGACTCGACGTTCGTTATGGAGGTCGTTCGTTTGGCGCGTCATGGTAACTTAAAATGCTACAATCTAGAATGGAAAGTATTGCTTCAGGACTACTGGTGAGCGGAGAGTTGTAAGAATCGTAATAATCATGAAAGGACTAGACTTGGAATGGCCTGAGTTACAGTAAACTTTGCTTAAGTTAATATGTCAAGTAGGCGTAGTGTATTGTATCGTCTTATCAGTGTAATCACAAGCAAGCATATTTTACAAGGACTGACTAACTGTATTAGGTCAGCAAAGAAGCATGCGCTAAAAGAAAAAAAAAACATTGTAGAGGTATTACATGAGATACTTCAGCACAGATTTCAGTGGCGAAGAAATCACACGTAATGCCAGGCGTGATATTTTATTCCTACATTAAAAAGTGACCATGAAATTTTCATTTATGATATGTCCAACTTATCACGTTCACGTACGCAAGCACATTAACACAATGCACCAGGAGACCGAAGGATCATTCTGAAGACGGCTGTATCAAGAATCTGAAATGAACGTGTACCCTGAAGTATTGACACTGGCCCAAAGTTGCAAACCAGCGGAATTTAACAGAGAGTTTTTCTTCATTGGAAATGGCAGAGTGTATTTAAGTGGTTTTTGAAAGACTTTTTGTGCCACGTGGTAGCACACCTGGAGCTACACACATTAAAAGGATACTACGACTTGGAAAGGCAAGTCATCGTTGTACAATTAAATCACACTGTGACAGCAGAGTTAACCTTACCTTATCAGTGTGTTCTTGGAGAGCGAATAACGTCACCTGTCTAGGTTATTAGCTTGCCGTGGAAGCGATATAGAATTTGGACCTGTGGTGCACAATTACACTCATTGAGTGTAAAAAATATGGGTCTGATTTGAGGACAGCGGTTCAATGCGAGATTGTATCAGGGGCGGGGTATAAAGGACTGTCACCCAAGGTCCACCGACTCAACATCTCTTGAGTTGATAAGTAAAGAAAACAAAACAAACCAACCAAACAAACCCAGAGGTAGCCAAATGAGGCTGATCGTAAAAAAAGGGTTTCACGAACAGACTTTTGTCGGAAGGGGAGGCATTTTTAAAGTTTCACTGGGTGGTTAGGACGGATGGACAGCATTTTACCATCAAGGATACGGACAGATCCAATTATTTTACTTTGCAGAAAACTTTTAAAAAAGCAGAGTGTCCGAATAAGGGAGCGTTCAGTTATTATGGCCGGGGGTGGGCCGGCAAAATCCAGGGGGGGGGGGTTTCACCTCAAATTTGAAAACTGCAAAGGGGGGGGGGGGTCATGTATTTTTCAAACAACTCAGAGGGGAGGTCACTTAATTTTCATAAGTATCCGTCCAGTCAAAAAGCAGTTTCAGTGTTCAGAAATGTTCTGGGAGATAAAAAAAATGATTTAGTGCATGATTTCATTCTCTGAAGTTATTCACCTGTAAATCTGAACAAAAGTATAATTATCTGTCACATGAACATCTTGACTTGACAACTCTGAGGCTTGTCTTATTGTAAATCAAGCTCACTCCACTGAGGGCGATGAACAATTCCTATTACTTACATATTAGAGATATAGCAAGTTTTGTCAGGGAAATTATTTAACAGTTACCTGTACTGAGGGTACCATGAAAAGTTAAATAATACTTTTAGGTGAAATCCCAATATCATAATTGTTGTCCACATCTGAACTTTTAAATACCCTATTTGAATCAAGTACATTTGTATCAATTATCAAACACTTATAAAAGCACAAATTAATTTAGTTCAGCATTGTAAAAAAATTATTCTTAGTTTTCTCATAGACTCCAATGTATAGTGAATCAACATTTCGGTGAAATTCCAAAATCCAATTTCTTGCACACATATCAACCTTTAACCATCCTAGGCTAACTAAGTACTTTAAAATGAATTATCAAATGTCTATAAATACACAGATTTTGATAGATTTGTATTGGAAAAAAATTATTCATTTTCCTCATAGACTCCCATGTACAGTGAATCTACCGCATTTTGGTATAATTTCAAAATCCAATTTCTGGCGAACACATCCATTTGTTACCATCCTAATCTAATCAAGTACATTGATATCAATAATCGAGAGTACATAAATACATGGGTTTACCTATTTTTGTATTGGAAAAAAATTATTCATACTTTTGTTTTGTATTAAATATTTTATTGGGTTACTTGAGGTTTACAAAAAAAGTTGTTTTCCAATTGTTACATGAATGTATTTTACATATCTTATGATTTTCATGTAGTAATACAGATTATAATAATAATAATAATAATAATAATAATAATACAGGTCTTGTGCTTGTAAATAAAAGGAATATCAAGTTGACACACACAAGAGACAGAAAGAAAGAGAAAAAGAAAACTTATAATCTTAGAAACTGTCCCCATTTCTTAAGATGAGAGTTCAACTTATTCTTTTTGTTAGAAATATGAAATTCCAAGTTTTGAATATTTTGCAGATATTTTTTGAAAGCACCCAAACTTGGTTTTTGTTTTTGATATTTTGATCTATAAATGTAGTATTTTAATAGCAGCAAGGATTACAAAGTTTAAAAATAAAGAAAATCTTCCATTTCCAAGAATAATTTGTCTAACAGTTGGGTGACTCTGAAATCCAATTCTATTTCCCCATACCCTATAAATTCCCTCCCAAAATTCCACCACAAATACACATTCATGAAACAAATGAACCAGTGTTTCACTCTGATCCTCACAAAAGGTACATTTCTCAGAGTCAACTCTAGGTGGTGTCATTTTTGATAACGTTATATTGGTTGGAAGTATATTATGCAGTACTTTAAACTGGAATGCTCTAAGCTTATTATCAATTGTCACTTTATAAGGTAACTGATACAGCAAATCCCAATCTTCAATAAACTCATTAAACACTCTAGTAAAAAAGAACTCAGATTTTGGGGTAATAAAATTACAATCATTTATCCACTTGGACACATTTCTTGTATTACAACATTTTATCTCTGTACACACTGTGCCAATCTTAAATAAAATCTCTTGTTCAGGAACTCTAAAACTGTCAATCATCTGCTTATCTACTTTACGTTTCCAGTTTTTTGTGGTATGGCATTAATAATTCCAAACCATCGCAGCACAGATGAATTTGGAACTCCCATTTGTCTTACTTTTTCCCATGAAATAATTTTACCATTTTGATCAAACAATTGTCCCAGATACACAATATTTGCTCGTACAAATTCTTTAAAGAACATGATTCCCCTGAAATAAAATGTTTTGATTATTCCAGATTATTTGATAAAATACACTTTCTTCATCACATTTTGCATAATTATTAATCTCAGACCAAACCTGTAACATACATCTGAGAAAATTAGAAAAATTCACAGATAATTTCTTAACATTAAAATTACAATTTAACAACATTTCTATACCCCCAATTCTTTCCAATTCTTTCATAAAAATTCTTTTCCACGGTGTCTTATACCAGAATCACATAATCTTCTAATCCAATTAATACGCTGAGCTTTATAAATTGTTCTAATATCTGGCATAGAGATTCCCCCTTGTTCTACAGTACCAATCATTGTTTGTCGAGAGATCTTATCAGGACCCTTCAAAGAAACTTGTAAATCAAAGAATTAACCCTTTTCAAATCAATACATGGAATTTCAATCATATTCATTACATACTGAATTCTAGAAATGCCCATACTTTTAATTATTTGAATTTTTCCCAGAATAGTCAGGTCTCTACTTTTCCAAAAATTTAAGCTACATCTAAGTTTTTCTAAAGGTTCTGCTAAATTCATATGGAGAGCTCTTTCTCTATCGTATGAAATATAAATTCCAACAACTTTAATTTGGTCATCTGTCCATTTTACCTCCAAAGGTTTATCTTTACAGTGTTTTTGTTTTCCAAGCCACATAGCTTCACTTTTATTTATATTTACTTTGAGACCTGAAACACATGTAAATCTGTCCAATAATTTAAACATATTTCTTGCAGAATTTACATCTTGTATAAAACAAGTAAGATCATCTGCAAATGAAGCATTTTTAATTTCTTCCCCATGTACATCAATACCTTCTATATCTTTCTCAGACCTGAGAGAAATCAAAAAAAATTCCAAAGCCAGCACAAATAACATTGGTGATATACAATCTCCTTGTCTGACTCCCCTGAATAGTTAAACTGTACTTGTGCCCTTATTCATGACACAGCTTTCACTATTTTTATAACATGTTTTAATCCAACTTATAAAACTTTGTCCAAAATTTAAAGTTTTTAGAACTTTAAACAGGTATAACATTCAAGTGAGTCAAATGCTTTTTCTAAATCAACTGTTATTAAAATACCAGGAAAATTCATATCTTCTGTGTAATCCATCACCCCTTCAATAAGTCTGATTACATCACCAATATATCTGTTTCTTACAAAAGCTGACTGAGTTTCATGTATTAACACAGGAAGAATATTGTCCAACCTTTTTGCCAAACACTTTGTTACTATCTTATAATCAACATTTAATAAAGTAACAGGTCTCCAGTTACGAATATACCTTTTATCTTTCCCTTTTTTTTCAATAAGGGAAATAACACCTTGTCTTTGGGATGGTGAAAATTCACCATGTTCAAAAGAAGCAATAAAGGAGTTGAACAAAAATGTTTTAACAAGTGCCCAAAATTGTAAATAAAATTCACAAGTTATACCATCATTCCCAGGAGTCTTATTTTTTTCATGGATTTCAAGGCTGTTAATGCTTCATCTTCAGTAATATGACCATCACATGAATTTGACATTTCATCATCTAATTTTGGAATGTTACAATTATTTAGGAAAAAACCTTCACTTTCTAGCATACTACTTATATTATGGTCAAGCTTAGATGAATACAAGTTCTGATAAAAATTCTTAATTTCCTGATTTATTTTATCTAATCCCCTAATTTCAATTCCATCCTCCCTAGTAAGTTTATTTATTTGGCTTCTACTACTATTATATTTTTCTAATTGCAGAAAATACTTGGTATTTTTTTCCCCGTTTTCCACCCAGTTACACCTTGACCTAATGATTAATCCCTCTATTTTTTTGTCAAACTCATTTTGAATATCATTTTGAACCCTTTCAATTTCAGAAATAATTTCTTCACTAGGGGCATCACTCAATTGTTTTTCCAAATGAACCAGAGTTTCTGTTCTAAATCATTCATAACATTCTTGCGCTTCTTTGCTTTCTTTTTACCATACTCTATTGACTTCTGTTTGATTTTATATTTCAGCCAGTCCCACTTGACTCGGGGATCCTCTATACACATACTTTCTTGAACCCATGACTGAAAATTATCCTCAATCAACTCAATATAATCATTATCCTTCAAAAAGCTATTATTCAGCTTCCAATAAGACGGGCCTCTTATTGTTTCCTCCCAACCCACTTCAAGGGTGATAGCAGAATGATCTGATAGAAAGCAAGGTATTATACCAGTATTTTGGATGTCTAACTGTAAATTATCACTGATTATAAAGTAGTCTAGTCTACTCTGTATTAAATCTGGTCTATACCTTTTCCAAGTAAAAGCATTGTTATCTGGATTTCTCACTCTCCAAATATCTACTAACTCAAAGGACTCCATTATCTAGATCTCTTTAAAGATCTTACATGAGTGCTTCCAGGGTCTAGGGTTACCCCCCATTCTATCTTTAATTGGATCAAGCACAATGTTATGGTCCCCACCCAGATAATGTTAACATTTGGATCTTGAGCAAAATTTTTTCATATTTAAAAATAAGTCTTTCAAAAATGACATGTGACTTTTTTCCTCATTTGGTGGATATGAATTAACTATAATAAATTTTTGTCTGAAATGTCAATATCAGATATAATAAATCGTCCCCAAGGATCACTTACCACTTTGTTTACATTAAAATCCATACCATTAAATACAGTAAGAACTCCTTTACTATTACTAGAACCATGAGCAAAAATTTTATGACCTTTCAATTGGGAAGACCAGTATTTGGAGGTTTCATTTGTGCTGTGTGTTTCTTGTAGCAAAATTATGTTTGGATTTCTCTCAGATATCCACTTAAATAAACTCTTACGTTTTTTGTAATGTCCAAGACCTCTAGTGTTCACACTTATAATTTTTATATTACATACCATGATTTTTCACTTATTTTGTATACAATACACTCATACAACCTCTTATTTTTGTAACCCATTTTGAAAAATTTACAGAGAAAAAAAAAAGACAAAAAGGACAAAAACAAAACAATGCAAACAGAAAAGGCGAAAAAAAAACAAAAACAAAAAAACAAACAAAACAGTTCCTACCACAGTAGGAAGGCATGTACACGAAAACAGCTGCAATATCTGCAGCAAAAGAAACAGAAAAGGGGAACAGGCAAAAAAATCGGAACTCCCCCAGCTGCACTCTAACATTACAATCTTTTATACAATTTTTTTTAAATAAACTACTTCACACTTTGTTTTAATGTGTTCAGACCTTTTGTCCAATCACCTCCAACAACGAAAAAATTTACACCTGTGTTCACAGCCAGTCCCCTTTTATCGACAACTAAATTCCATGTCGTGCACACCAAACGAGCGCGGGCGGTCGACGAACGATGTTCCAAGCCGCGTTGGCCCGGGAGCAAATCCTGCTTGTCAGCCAGGAAACACTTTCACCCTTGCTGTGCCTCTCGCCGACAGAGACGGCGTATCGGTTTCATCATATCCTCAGTTAAATAAAAGTTTGCCCGTGCATATTCACACTTCAATTTAAATCATTCTATACGTCTGCACATCCCAAATATTGTACTTTACTTGTTTCGGTTAACAATTTCTCCTCCCCGATGCCGATGTCCATCGATAAATAGGGACCCATTTCTGAAGCTCACCTTATGGCCTTTTTCAAATGCTTCCTTCATTAGCGGTTTTACTTTCATTTTCATTCTGAAATCTGCATCACATAGGTCATCTTTTACAAAGACACCCTTTTCCTTCAATTTTTCCTTCTTCATCCATACTTGGCGACGTGTAGTACGTCTCACAAATCTGGCAATAATGTGTCGTGGACCTCCACGTGGTTGACCTGTACGGTGTGCATATTCAACAGCGTCGGCGTCTATATTGAGTGTCTCTTGCAGTAAAAGTTGCAACTTTTCTATAGAGTTTTCACCTTCAGTTTCCTTGATTCCACCGAATCTCAAATTAAATCCATGCGTATATCTCTGCATTCTTAGATTTTCCTCCTTTAATTTCTCCGTCTCAGCTTTCGTATCTTTCAGCTCTGCCTCCATACGTTCTAACTGTATCTGAGTTTCTTGGTAGTCGAGGTTTTTCACCGCGTCGGTAATTTCGTCTATCTTTTCTTGCAACTGCGTCTGTTTGTCTTCTACTTCATTCAGCCTTCTCAAAGCTGCTTCGATATCTTTGTGTTGTTTATCTGTCTTTCTGTCCAACTTTTGCAGAAGACTGAAAACCATTTCAATCGTTACGTTTTCTTCCGTTTGACTTTCTTCTACACTTTCATCGCTCATTTCTTCTTGCGTATGTAGACTCAGCGGTGACGTGGCTCCACGTGCTCGAGATAACCTTGGCTCAACTGACTTGCCTGTTTTCTCTTTCTTTCCCTTTTTCTTGTCCACTCTCGGAGGCATTGCTGTTTCTGTAAGTACTATATATGTTCTTAGTCCTAAATTCAACCTCTGCTAAACTCTTTTCGGGTCTGATTCTGCAAATTTGCCATGCAGCCGGAGGAGCGTTCGAAAAAGACGTCTGGATCGATCACATGTCCAGCCTCGTTTGAAAAAAAAAATTATTCATACTTTCCTCATAGACTCCCATGTATAGTGGATGAACATTTTCAAGAAGTTCCATAATCAGATTTCTTTTACACATAATATGCACCTTTAACCATCATTTTCTAATCAAGTAAAATTATGTTAATTATTGAACATCTGTATATGCACAAGTATACCAAGTTTTTCATTGAAAAAAATTATTCACAATTTTATCATTGACTCCCATGTATAGTGGATGAACATTTTTGGTGAAATTCTAAGGTCAAACTCTTTGTCCACATGCCAGTTGTAACAACCCTATTTCATTTAAGTACATTTATGTAAATTATCAAATATCTATACATGCACAGATATAGTTTTGCATTGAAAAAGTATTACATAGATTTCTCATACATGTATGAGAAAATATTGTATACCATGTATGGTGAATCAACATTATCAACAGCTGATTTTTAATTAAATCCAAATATAAAAATTTGTACACACACGCTTGCGCAAAAATATTGTGATCCACCAGTAATTTCTGTCCAACCCCTTTGAGGGGTAATTTCAAATTATAGCAAGTCAGAAGGGAAATCTGAGCATTAACACCTTTTGAGTCTGTAAGGAAGATCATTTGAAAAAATCTAAGCTCTTTTGGGGGATTTTATTGCTCCATACCCCCCAGGTGTTTGTGTGTGCAGCTTTACTCAATCAATGTGGGGGGGGGGGGGTCATGAAATTTTTGTCATCTTGAAAGGGGGGTCATCAATTTTTTGGTACAATGGGTAGGGGGTTCACTTATTTTGACTGATGCGCAGGAAGAATTTGCCGGCCCACCCCCGGCCATAATAACTGAACGCTCCCTAAGATGTAGGATTACGTTGTTTGCGGTGGCTAGCAGACTTGAAGGGCGAAATCACATGATGGGGAAATAGAGCATTACAGCTTCCGCTACGAGGAATTCATGTGGTTTTGAATGGGAAAAGACTGGCGGGTGGGTGGACAATTTTTTTCAAATAGTAGAAAGATCAGTCGCGAACTACTTTCCCATAAATTGTGCATACAGTTTTTAAGTATATTTAACATATCCAGCAACAGAATATATTTAGTGTAAAACATTCCTAGCGGCAATTTTAACAAAATCGGTTTGTAGATTGCCCCTAAAAACTTAACAGCTCGCTGACAAATTGACTGATTCATTTGTGGACGGCAAATTACCTTTTGGTACCGGGTACACGTTTACGGTGTTCAAACAGCAAGCAAACGGCTGAAAGTGAAATATCTTGGTTACTGATTTGCTTGATGGTCTTATTGTTTGTTAAAGGATCATGTTTATCACGAAAGAAGTGCGAAACTTTGGATTTTTCGGCCCACACGAGGCCTCCGAGGGCCAAAGGTAGCCCAATAATGATTCATACAATGCTGGCGAGCCAGCAGTGACTGCAATTTGGTCGATGACGTAATCGGATCGGTGATTGGTTACTCGTGGAAATCATGTTGTGGTATAGTGCCCCCAATTTCGGAAATGACCCGGACTGTTAAGTGGACACTGTGGCCAATTGGTATATATTAGGGAGAAAATGCAGAGGATGAAAGGATTTTTGATAAGTTCACTTGTTGAATGTCACATTTCGACATAATCTGTATTATTTACTATATGGTAAATGACTACACTGTCTTAACAGGAGCCGTACTTCCTCATCTACTGATGTCCGTTACCCGATGTCGGGGAGGGGGCATTCCTACTGTATCCTCCACCAGAGCCAGCCAGTGTTTACAGTTGATTTGCTCAAAACGAAACAAGCTTGCACCTTTCTCGTGTAAATTGAATGATTTCTAAAGCCTCTATATCATTGTGCCAATACTCTTTTTATTCTCGGCATGGAAAATGCTATTTCAGGATATAAAGTACGAATAAATCTGACTTGCCGTGCAATAACTTTTAAATTGTACGCACAATGTTTTCTTCAATTTAGTGACAAATCCGAATTTCAAATTGGCAAATTTCTGTGTTATTTTTGAAACAGTCTCAAACGTAGACTCCCCATTACGTTTTAAACCAAAGAGCTATGTATGAAAATACGTAACGCACACAAGTGTTACAATACAGATATAAGATTAGATGAGAGTGTCGGAACATTGAGTAAACAAATAAATTGCTCATAAAATTTACGGTCGGTTAAATCGAGAAAGGATTCGAAAGGCCAGGTCTAAACAAAAACTCAATTGTCACACAGAAAGTTTGAGTATTTGGAACGTATTGACATCAAAGCATGGTACAATGTATTTTTTTCACCAGAAAACAGTTTATGCTAAATTATCCTGTGTCCTGGGGTTGTATCAATATAGTTGGAGAGAAATCCACAGAGGATGGCAAGATAGCATGAAAATCCCTGACAAATTGCGTCCACTCCTACTGATGTCTAAATGCTTGATATATCATATTCTAAAACACTTCTTTTGACATTTTCGGTTTGAAATTTCGATGACCTAAGTCATGACAATGCCCCGGTCTTCAAACGTTCACAGTGAACGTTTGAGTACCGGTGCATTGTCGCGACTTAGATTATCGTAATTTCAAATCAAAAATGTCAGAACAAGTGTTTTAGAATATGATATATCAAGAATTTCGACATCAGAAGGGGTGGACGCAATTTGTCAGTGATTCATGAAGTGTTGGCAATTTCTATGGCAAACAAATTATGCCAAGATGTCTGAATACAGGAACGATGAGTCCGGTCAACAGGTCGTGGTAAATTTTCGCACTGCAACCCGAACAAGGTTGAGGCCTAAATGATATTATGTATTTACTGACAGAACGTAATAAAATAACGTTCGCAATCTTAAATTGTGAAAATAACTCGCTTTACAAAAGACGAGATGTATAGGTTCTTAGACTACAAATCCTCAATCATCGCTATAAATTATTCACCATTTTTGTAATATTTGTTAAATTTCATCTACATCACAGGTATGTCTCTTTTGATTGCATTCTTCCGAATCGTTTCTCTGTTGTTGCTGGTTCCCAGTGTCTCCAAGACTTGTCAGGCGTGTTGCTGTTATCGTTCGAGGGAATGAATTCACCCGGAATATCAATATTATCTGGTTTGACTTCTTTAGGCCTGTAGGAAAAGATACACGCTCTGGTTTGTAACTGCGATTTTCTTGATAGGTCACAGCTAATGAACTGGCAGACCAAGGAGCAAAATAAAATGCCACTAACGAGTATTAAACTTTCATGCTCACCTGAAGCACGGTATCAGAAGTTTTGGGTCCACATTCTTACGCTTTTCTGACGGTTTGATACACCTTACAATTTCACTGATAAGTATCCCAACGGATATAGTCACAACGAAACTCGCCATGCCATACAAAGGTGGAGTTATCTTGTAAAATGGGGAAAACACTTGTCAGTCATAAATCGTATCACTTTGTGCAGTCTGAGAATTCAGAGGGGACGAAACAAACCTTATGATCATCAAAATTGATACACATTGTCCATAAACAAAGAGGCTGGTGTATTTGTTCACAGTGCAAGCAACCCGAAATATTTATCCCGGAATGGTTGTATGACCGCAGAAAATGCATTGGCGTATTTAAGTAGCTTGAAGATTTCACAATCCAAAGCACATAGATAACTTTCAAACAAACAAGTGTTCATCTTAAACAAACAAGTGTTCATCTGTAGCAATATTAAGGGAGTTGTTGATGGAAACCTGATTATCGTCAAATCATCGACGAAGGCGTAATTAGAGATATTGAGGTTTACGTCAAACGGCTTGCTTGTCTTTCTTTCACACGATAAACTTGCGCAATAATACAAATCTAGAGTACTGAACAACGGCACTCAAGTTAATCTATCTACGCATAGCTCTCTTGTCATTGAGAGGAGAGATGAATGCTATGAAGTCTAATCTACTTGTTCTTCGAACTTACTTTGTAAACTGGTAACATCGTTGCTGTGCCCATCCGTGCGAGCATCGTTCCTACACCGATCCACATACCGAGCAATATTCCAATACAAATACCAACAAGCGTGCCCCTTAGAGTAGAAAAATCACCGAGTTAAAATTGTACAGAAGTGAAAACTGTTAATGTATTCGAACTTTACTGAGGCAGGGAAGCACTGTAGACATGGCTGATTCTTGGATCCGTCCTTCAGGCATAAACTTTGTACGTGAACGAACATTACCATGGTTACATTGGTAATGAAGGTAGACAGCACCAGATTTTAATTTAAGAAGAAGAAGAAGAACACCACCAACAACAACATCAACAAATTTAATCGACAACGGTGCAGCCCTTCAAAATTAAAAACAAATTTCCCTCTGTTTAAGCAACATTGTTATCTTGAAAAGGTTAATAACTGGATTGTATTCTTTTCTTCATACCCAATTTAAAAAATTAATAATGTGGGTCTTCCCTCGATTACGAGCTTGCGCTATATATACCATATAATAAGTGTCATATGAAATATTTTTTCCTATAGTGATTGTACGTTTTATTGTTGTATGTCAGTCTTCTGGGGGCCTCTATTCGAACAGCCTTCCATTAACAAACAAACAAACAACAATAACAACAACAACAACAACAACAACAACAATAATAATAATAATAATAATAATAATAATTTTTTGCAGCAGAGACCTTATATCCCACTGAGAAGTTCAACAACAAGGATATAATATAAATGTCAACTTTCCAATCTCATACCATGAGTTCGCTCTTGGATAGGACAAGCCTAATGTGAAGGCACCTGCGATTGGTCCTCCAATAGCGCCAAATGTTATCATGGAGATATTAATCAAAGTACCAAGGTGAGGTAAGACGAGAGCCAGAGCCGTACTGATTAAACCGAAGACCAGAGCTGTGGAGAATAATAGATAGTCGGTATCCCCGTTTACAATGTACCTTGGGATGTCAGATTATTACAATAGGTGGTGATTTCATGAACCCTTCACAACATAAAAGACATTATACCAAATTTGAAGATTGGAGCAAAACAACCTCACATGATCTGCATTTAGATTTGTTTGTATCGAAAGTTCTTCGAAATTGTTCCGCGCAATCGTTATAAATTGTTACTTCAAATCTTGTGATATCGAAAAGACTGAGAATGATGTACCAAATGATATAATCTTTCTTCGGTTAGTACGGTCCACTTACTTAATATTTTGGATATTACAATATCCCTTGCGTCACTTTCTTGGAGCGGACAATTTGAGCGCCTTGATCGCCATCGCCGCCAAGGTTTAACAATATCCCTAAGAGCCACAGCTACCATTGCATTCAGACCAGATGAGATTGAACTAAAAGGGTGGGGTGTAAGCATAGATACTTTTAAATTTAGCTTCTCAGGCAAAACATAACAGAATGATAAATTGCAAAATGACAAACATTCTATGCTGCAATGTTAGGGCTCACAGCGTTTCACTTTGAGCGTCAAAATGATTAGTTTCCAGGAAAAATGTCAACAACGTTTCTATCGACAAAATCTCATTCAGTTTGATAAAACTATTGTTGCACATGGTTTTATAATCTGTGATTGAGACTTAAATTCAACGGACACTATTATATTTAGACATCGAACCAAATACAGTGTTTAGTCTGAAAAATGCGATTCATCTGAGCTAAGATGAACTTAGTTCCAGTAATAAAGCTTAGAATTCAGATATATCACCCATAATAAGCATTGATATATATATATATATATATATATATATATATATATATATATATATATATATATATATATATATATATATATATATATATATAAAGTCTGTGTCTGTGTTAATATGTAATACACTCACACTCAAATATACACATATACAGTCACACTCACATACATATCTTTCTTGTTTACGGAAATTAAAAGAGAAAAAAGAAAAGAGAAGTTTCACGGATTAGATGGACTGACATTGTGTACGTTGTTTTGAAGATTGTCTTAAATTGCGCTGTGCGTCGCAGCTGTCAAGTGCCGGTTGAAAAAATCCCATACCTGAGCGATCCAGCGAATAAAGATGAAATGAAGAGTCCCTGTATACCCGGGATATAACCAAGCGTGCCACTCACGAAATACACAAGTATCTTGGGAAGAAAACAAGCAATCATTAGTTTAAGCTAAGCGTGATGCAATAAAAGTCTTTAAGGGTCATGAGAGATGATATATCGACGTTGATTTGTCTATGTTGTGCTTAATGTTCGAAAAGGTAATATTACACACATATACATACATATATATATATATATATATATATATATATATATATATATTGTATTTATGTATTTATTATGAGGACACATCAAGCATGTTTGGTACCTATTACTCGTGTTTCACGCATATACGCGATTGTTAAAAAGGTAGATTTTATTTCAATAAAATCTAGCTATTTGGCGATCGCGTGAATGCTTGAAACTCGAGCAATAGGTAACAAACATACTTGATGTGTTCTCATGTTAATTGTAATATTGCTTTGCATCCATGCATACGGCACTTTACCCCTTTGAGAAGATACAATATATATATATATATATATATATATATATATATATATATATATATATATATATATATATATATATATATATATATATATATATATATATATATATATATATATATTGTATGTATTCTACCTGATCCGGTCTTTTAAAATGAGGTTCGTAGTTAACTGTATCCAACTCTTCGTACAGTAGCTCTAAGTTAACGGTGAAGTCTGTAAAGTAAATAATACCAACAGCACATGTACAAGTCTAGCTAAAGTGTTCATACATGTGAGCATATGTAGTACCGATGTCTGTGTGTGTATGTGTGTGTTTGTGTATCTGTCTATCTGTCTGTCTGTCTGTCTGTCTGTCTGTCAGTCAGTCGTTTTGTTTAAATGATAACTCAAGTCAAGTCAGATTTAGTAGAGAGATACCATATGCTAATGGAAGTTAAGAAATATAATTTCTTTCAAGTAATTGGTTCCCTATGGAGACAATTATGACACGTGCATCAAGGAATACTGCACAAAATTTTATGCAACTTCGCTGCCGATAATCCAAGAAAATATGATGACACTGTGAGTCTCATGGCAACTGTTTGCTCATTCGTTTATTTAATGAACTTTTGTATTTAGTGATATAACTCCCAAATTCCTTAACTACATTGGAAGATATCTGCTAAAAATATCGATCTGATGAATATCTAATTGTACTGAAAAGCATTGAGCAGTGTCAAGTTAACAAACAGCTCGTTTGCATATTTAATGAAGTTTTCTGGTTAGTTATATAACTCCGAAATAATGGAGCATCTAATTGTCAAATGAAGCATTGAGCCGTGTCAAGTCTATAAACTGCTAATTTTGCGCATTAAAAGTTTTGTAATTAGTGATTTAACTCCGAAAGTCCTGTGTGAAAGTTGATGACACATGCTACAGATACTGACCTGAATGATATCTGATTGTTCTCTGAAGCAATTAGCAGTGTCAAGTTCATTAATGGCTCTTTGCTTATATTATATCTTTGTAATTAGTTATATAGCTCCGAAATCACAGCACCAAATTTGATGAAGCCCACTACAGACATTTATTGTTCAGTGAAGCATTTTGCAGAGACTACTCAATTCATGGTTCCTTTGCATATATTATAATAGTAATATACAGACGAAATTACAACACAAAATTGTGATGAAAGTTGCTACAGATATTGATCTGGCAGATGTCTGATTGTACTGTAGAACATTGATTAATTTTGTAATTAGTAATTTGACTCAACATTACCTAACTCGATGAAGGCTGCTACAGATATCGATTTGACAGATATCTTACTCTTAAGTGAAGCGTTTAGCCGTGTCAATTAAGGCGTATGTGCATATTTAATGAACTTTTGTAATTAGTAATATGAGTCAAAATTACTTAACCACGTCTTATTACACTTGCTACATATCAGAAAGTGAAAGATATCTGGCCTACACTGAGAAATATTAACTTGTTTCCTGTCAATGAACCACTGAAGTTCAGTGAATTTATTGAATATTGCTGAAGGTGTTTTCACCTGATTTAATTTGTCCGTAATCTTTCTTTCCTGATCGTCATCGTCATCCAAATGACAGCAGTCAAAGAAATTTAGCATCTTTATTTCCGATAATTACACATTTGTATCTTTAATGACCTTTGGAATTACTTTGTGGTAAATAATGTTCATGATGTTGATCATAACACTTTCAAATGGTAAACATGCGGCAAAAGTTTAAATTTACAGGCAACTGCAATTTATACTGAAACACGTGAGGATTTTCAGTTCATATCTGGTTTTTTTGATGATGTAGCACATATTGCCTTCGAGCGTTTATTCTTGCAGTGTTTTTAATATGTTCTCTGGAGTATGATTTTTAATGGTATTGGATCAATGAGAGGATTGTATTTATAAAATAACGAGAATTGCATCTCAGAATAATCGCAGAGTGAGGCAATCATTAAGATTTGTGTGTATCTTGTTTCCTCTATCTTTTACAGTATTTTGATGATAAAGCCAAATTTCAGTGCGTTGTTTTCGCTCGGTAGTTTCAAGTATACTTACTTTCAGTCGGTGAGAATGTTCCGTTAATCGGCGGAAACAGAGGTGTAAGCTTATCTACGAATTGACAAATCGAAGACATCATTAACGCAAACGGTAACAAACAAACAACGAAAAACACAGAAACGAAAAACCCAAAAACCAGCAACAGGAAATGATAATATCTTTGTCCATTCGAGTTACCACAAATACAACATCTGTTACTATTTAGACAAATCAATCGTTCTTGACGTTTGGACTTGTTCGTTTGTTTCTCACCACAAGGTCTATAAAATATGGGTTGGTCCGACAAAAAACGATATAGTACTATACAATCCCAAGAAGGTCCAACCTGGTAACAAATCAATGTTGGTGCAGTAAAATGACTGTAATGATACGAACACCTTTTATTTACAACGAAGTCTTGTTTTATATTTTGTGTATCAATTCTCTGTTACCGGTTGGTAAAGTAACGTCAACGAATAAAGGGTAACCTAACAACCCGGATATCAGTAAGAAATACAAGGAGTGAGTGGCATACTGAATTCCAGACCACATCGTGAACTCAAAGGTGTGCAGGTTTTGCTCTTGATTTTGTTTTTATCCTTTGACTTTAGTAAAGAATGGACGTAGCAATTATGGTATGTGAAAGACTACCCAAGCAAACTTAACAGCTGCAAAATGCAAAATATTCACCTAAGGTAACACTACAAATGCACCGAAGAATTACAGGTAGATAACAAAATCATGTATCAAAAAATGTGCATCTAAAACGTATCAAACGTGCGCAATACAGACCTAGAAACCCCGAAAGAAGTAAGTCTATATATGACAATGAGACTTCTACTGAATAGAGAAAAGAAGTTAGGCCAAACAAAAATAATTAGCTCTTCCGATAAGCCGACCTACCCTATTTTTTATCCGCCGACCCTAGACTTTTTAGAGTATGAAGACGCGGAAGTGAAAAAATCAAATTCCTCGCACACACACGGACTTGTAGCCACCCCAGTCTAATGAAGAACATTTATATCAATTCATAAATGAACAGATATTGCTGGTTTTATGTTTGAAAAAATTGTTCATGGTTCTCTCATAGACTACCATGTATAGTGAATCAACACTTTCGATGAAATACAAAATCTAATTTCTTGCACAAAAATGCACCTTTTACTTCCCACTTCCAGTAAAGTTAATTTAAATGTATGATCAAACAATATAAATGTATAGATATAACTTGTTTTGTTTTGATTTTTTTTGGGGGGGATTGTCAATAGTTTGCCTCATAGACTCCTATGTGTTATGATTTGATATTTTTGGGAGAAGCACTATATCAGCCACATCTTGCCTTCTTATAGTTGCGCAAAATATGGTGACCCTCCTACAAAATTTAATTTACGAAATGTCATGTCCCTTCAAAAATGCTTGCTTGATAAATTGCGACCTTCCCTCACAAAACGCCAGCTCTTCCCCTGTAATTTCTGTGCCTCACTTACAAAACAATTAAATCAAGTGTTATGGAAATTAATTGATCCTGTTTCAGTTTTTCCTCCGGAGGATACTGCAGTGGTTGGGAAGGAGAAGTTTTAGAATGTCGGACAGGGGAGAGAGTGTCATTTTAGACAGGAGAACAGGGGAGGGTTACATTTTACAGCACAGGTGTGCATGGAATTCCCCGGCCCACCCCTGTACTAACTGAAGGCTCCTTCATCCGAATCACTCGCGCCGCCACACCTAGCGACGTAGTGCATCAACACTCAGTAAGGGGTTCAGACCGGGAATTTTTGCAATGTGTGACAGAAAATGATCGACAAAGCCACCGAACACAACCGCAATCAGACATAAAAAAAGCATAGTCACTGTAATGGTACATTTTTTTTACGACCGCTCTCCTAGACAAACAAACAGACAAACACAAACAAACAAACAAAACGAAAACCCTCTTGATATTATTTTTAGGTAATCAGTTCTTGCTTTTAGCCTAACTATTCAATATCGTCATATCTTTTGCAACACACAGCATCCAAATCTCTATCGTGACTCGTCATTGTATGGTCAACAGGTAAATGTCATGTTGGCGTTGATAATGCAAAAATAACCTAGAGAGCCATCATTATTTACGGCCTTGGGGTCGGAGGAATTTCATCGGAAACTCTTAAATTTCGAGTAACCGCCCCCTACCGACCATGATGAATTTGAGTAACTGAACTTCTCTAACACAGACATTTTGACTGAACCCCCATTAGAAAAGTTAAAATACCAATACATATATTCATAACATTTACCCAAATATAGCATTAGTAAAGACCTTTTAACTCCTGGTGTTGCCCTACTAATTATCATCGGTTATTACATGACGGTTGAAAAAAGGTGACACCTACAAAATGTAATTCAAAGTAACAACAAAATGTAGTCATGAAAGCTCACGTTATAACCCCCCTCGCAATGAAAATACCGAAAAATTGATTTGTGAAATTGTGCTATCTGAAAAGTGTTTCATTTGCACCAAAAATTTAGTAACCACCTTCTTTCCTTCCACATTTTAAGCACCCCCACCCCATTGTCGTAGCTCAATTTTCTGAATGATACCTCTAAGATTCCACCGATCTCCAAGGGCCGTGAATATCGATGACTGCCTTACTAGTTAACAGTTTCGTAGTTTTTTTCCGACCTTGTAAGAGTCATGACAACTGCTACCTGGGTAAATTTGAAAGCCCAATCTATACGCATGTTCACATTCCGGAAATGTGCACAAAGTTGGCGGTGTTCTACTACTGAGACGAGTAATATAATAGCAGAAAAATTTTCGATTTTTCAGTGAGGAAATTAGGTGAGATCTATCATAAATATTTACTGGTCATATTCGACTATTTAGTATACATTTATTTCCCACCGGTACTGTCTGTTGCCCAGACAGTCTTTGGAAATAGTGAGACAATGGATCGGGGAACTTGTACTGTTGCTGTTATGACAGACAAGGGTTGGTTAATCACCCCAGCGGATGATAGACTTAGGAATGTTATGTTTGTAGAGCGTGGGAAAAAAGGCAACTTACTGTTATAAAAGGAGAAGAGCGCCAGACCAGTAAGAATCATCATTGAATATACGGCTAGTTTGAACGGTACGGTCAAAAGCAATGTCCTGGAAGGAAAAAGCAATAACTCATTCATCCGGTTCGGAATAGGCTTCTTCTTTAAGGAACCGATGCGACAAAGTATCAACTGGTGGGCTATAAGGATGCCTAAAATTAATATCGTCACACAATGTTGATTAAAAAAAACCATGGGATCATAAATTCTAGAATGTTCATTTGTATCGAGAGGGAAAATATCGCCACAACCGATCATCTTTGACCCTGTACCTTTATTAGCATTTGGCACTTGACTGAGTCATTAAGGTCTCAGGCGGTCGACCATATTTTCAACTTGGCGGATTTCTAAAGGTAAAACACATACGATTACAGAAGCTAAAGTTGAACTTTAGGTTGTACAGGAATTTCATACAAGAAATGCCTAACACGAGATGAAAGAGTTTAGCCAGTTTCTCTTGCCATGAAAACGATTGCATTTTCTCTAAGTTTTTATCTAATCACTATCTTGCTATAACGAGAAGTCGACTTTTAACCCACAATGTATTTAATTGTCATTCAGTTTGACAAGGCTATTTAGGGTAGTGAAAACTGTCATTACATTTTGAAAGGAATTTGTCAAAAAAAAAACATAATAAAAATGAAAAAATTAAAGACAGGGCTAGGTCGACCGTATTTCACAAAAATATTGACTTAATAAAAAGGTATGAATACACCGCCTAAGAGAAAGTTTGCATTGTCGTGTATTTGTGAGAAAACAGTTGCACACTTGTACCAACCCTTCCAAGATCTTTTGAGTTATCTCTAATTTAAAGACAGAAACATATATTCCATGTGTAGTAGCCTCTGTTCCTGAGTCTGCAATATGGAGAACACCACAACAGTATTCATAGGCCTGTTTGGCTCTTGTCTGTTTGTAAATGACTGTCAAGATCCATGGAATTTCTTGCAGTTAACTGTATACCCATTATTGGATGCAGAACATGCATAACTTCGTTTAACACGACTTTCACACTACTGAATATGACGCGTTATTTGCATTCAAGGTGAAACTCATGAGTTGATACTGAACTCACCCCTGCGCTCTGCGTACAGACTTGGCGGCCATGATACGTTGGACAGCGCCTTGGTTAATAACGTTAATTAAAGCTGTCATTATTCCACTAAGAAGCATAGACCACATCGATGAGCGTGCTGTGAGATCAAACCGTGTGCTAAAAGGAAGCAGGTTAATCGTTCTTATAAAATATGATAAATATTTGCCTTTGATATGCTGTAATGTGAAGATTTTCATATTAGGAAAGTACGAGGCCGCGACATTTTATACTTCTCTTGTGAAGTTCGAGATAAAAGAGCCAGTAGCTGTATACGTAACTTCACTTTTTTTTTTGTTCTGTGTATCAATTGAAAGTTCTTGTACTGATTCCCGTTAGCATGATGAAACATAAACCGTGTGGCCTGTCAACACAGAGTCTGTAAGTGTAAAATGCAATGTTGTTCACTTTGTGTCCGGACCAGAAATCACTCGTCAATCAACAATCACAAACCAGTTTACACATGTATAGTCTGGTTCAACAAGCTAAACTCTGTGTATCTTGACACGCTTGAGGAGAAGAAAAAGAAATTATAACTGTCTGTAAAAAATTAAAATCTGATGACAAGTCATGAATAGTGGCTTTTCAAAGAATGCAAAAAATAAACAGATGAATAAATAAAACTAAATCTCGGTGAGCATGGAAAGCGTAGACACGGTGTACACTGCAACTATGAAAACAACGGATTTAAGTAAGGTAGAATTGAATTCTTTTTCTGAAAAGAACCAAAACAATTTGTGCGCTATCAGTATGTAACTATCAAGTTTCGGGATATGTATCTAGATTGACTTGATCTAAGTGACTAAAATTCATCACATATGCAAAATAGCAATAGCTGAAGTAAAAATGCGTCACGACTTTCAGTAATGTTATCTATTGCCAATGGACAAATCAAGTTTCGTAAACTTTGATCAGGCCAATTTAGATATATAACTATTTAGGAAATTTTTGTTAAATATCTAAAGTAGTAATTAGCTTATCTCAAAATGCTAAGCAACTTTTATTTTTGTTATGTCATAGTATCTCTAATGTATATCGCAAATTTCGTAAACTTTGATCAGCTCAATTCAGATGAATAGCTAATTAGGAAAGTCCGTTCAATATGCAAATTAGTAATAAGCTTCTCTCAAAATGCTGAACAACTTTTACTGTTGTTATATCATGGTATCGCCAATGTACACAGCAAATTTTATAAACTTTTATTGAGTCAATCCAGATATATCCCTTATAAGGAAAAATTATTAAATATGCAAATTAGCAATTAACTTCCACGTAAATCCTTGGTATCTTCATCGTTGATATATTCTACTGCGATCAACATTGCTAGCAATTCTCATCAAATTGTGTACATCCGTTCTCATCGTAGATCCATTTTTCTACAATCACTAATTATGCAAATGAGTTTAAAATATGCAAGCCACACCCTCTTGCAATTTTCAAACTAAAAGTACTTACCAGATTTCATTCTGATCCGATAACCTGTTCTTTAGATATCGCGCCAATGGATAGACAGACAGACAGAAAGACAGACAGACTGACAGACAGACAGTCAGGCTGACATCACTGCGACATCAGCTCACGTGTGTTAACACGTCAACTTCAAAATGTTATTGTATCAGACCACAGGATCAAAAGCCAAATTTAACATTCTTTATGCAATTGCATAAATTTGCATAAAGTTGGTCAGCTCCTTTACGCACCTTTATGCAGTGCATAAAGGTGTGTAAACATGGTGTCAGTGGTGGTGCCTATATGCATCTTTATGCACTTGTATAAAAGGGTTTAATGGCTCACTAAAATTATGCACCTTTATGCAATCCAATAAAGTTGCATAATTTTACGTGTGAGGTAAAGATTGTAAAACAACACTGAGGATGACAATTTACAGTCTCTACAAATTGGAAAGGACTATATGTGTTAAAGAATAGCTGGATGTATAGTGAGAAACATCTAGTCACTTCCCTGAGCTCACATTTCTAACGTTCACTCTACCCATCTGGAAACCATCTTGAAGGGCTTAGGGTTTGCACTTTGGAGTCCCCGCACTGTAGAAGACACATCCCCCTCCTTTAATTCTTATCATTTTGCAACTGTCTCTTTATCTTTCAACCGAAATAAAGATTGCGTTTTGTATACCACAGTATATGTTGTTGCAGTCATGACGAAAATAGTGATAGTTCAGGCATGGATGTAAAATGGTTCAGGCAATGGCAAATCATGCACGGCTCTGATTCATTGCTCCATTGTCTCAAGGTGTAAATAGCCATATGTCATTAACATATCAGAAAGGTTGCCATCGATATCGCCACAGCAGTTACACATGGGATTCTTCCCTTTTCGTCATTGTTCATTCAAATGAAAAATGTGTGGAGTCAGTAGATGACTGCCTATCTTGTGATAGTATTTGGTAGCCAGTATCAGACAGTTTGTGTTCGTGTCGGCTGCACAGACGATCTGCCCTCTTGCGAGTTCGACTTTGTGAAAAAAAAGATATGACCTGCTACCAAAATTGCTTATTTGACACATAACCAGGAGACCTGCATTACATTTTGCACCGGTATATCATGAAGAAAATAGTGATAGGTCAGGTAATGGCAAGTCATGCAGGGCTCTGATTCATTGCTCCATTGTCTCAAGGTGTAAATAGCCATATGTCATTAACAACAATCAGGAGGAACCCCTTGAATGTATAAACAAAAGCGGTTTTCTTGCTTCAGTCACTGTTGCTAGAAAGTTTAACTGAAAATAGACTTTGTTCAAGTCTGCAATTTACATCAAATTCTTGTAAACTTGTTTTCTTTTAAAAGTTGATTGAACGCATTGTCATGGAGTTGCACCCGAAATCACATTTGCAGGATCGCTGTCAGCCCTACTGCACTATGGATGAAAAAAGGAATGTCATAAATTTGAAAGATTTTTGTGATGCATAGAAAATTATCAGTGAAGTTTGTGTGTGTGTGTGTGTCCCTGGACGTACCACAGATACGTCCATGGAGTGTCTTGGCCGTCCTGATAATGGCAGCCATGACACAGCTGAAAAGGCCAGCGTCGACAAAGATAAAATAATAGGTGTGAAAGGGATTATCAGGCCGTCCTGTACCCTTACATCCATGACCGCACAGACTCCACTTTTAGTGCATTCTACAACTTTTAAGAACGTCTACACTCCAAAAAGTAACTTGAGTAGTTTTGCGTGAAATAAAGATGACCGTGATAGCCGTGATTGAAACAGCCTTTGTTTGCTGTCTTACTCGACCTCAGCCGACTACCATGGCAAAAGTCGGAGACTGCAGAGACGGGAAGACCATTATCAAATTTGAAAATTGTGAATGTATTGGTCATTTTATCTAGATGATTCAGTCCTTTTCGATATTAAGTGTTCGAACCAAGGCCCCCGGTATGCACTCTGTGGTCACAACGCATATGCAGTACAGTCAGGGTGAAGTGTGCAACACAGACAAGGGGAATTATTTGTTTGTGTGTGCAAGAAGCATTGTCAGGGCAGGGACTTCCCTAATTACCGTGGTCAATGTCGGAATGTGGAGAGGTTGCCTGATGTCCTCCCACATTAAGTGTATGGCATAATGTTATGAACACTCTGGTGCACGAATGCTTCAAACGTCGTTTGTGTGCAGAGGGTCTGTGCCTTGACGAAAACTCTATGATACAACTTCTCATTTGCATCGTGGGGGTTTCGCATAGTTACTATCAAGTCGCCCGTGCCCTGGCGAGTGCATAGCAATTATCTGGCGAATCGACTACCTTTCAAAATCGAACAAGGAATGTTTTAAAATGATGAGTAAAATTAAATGCTGAACACAGAATCGACATTACTGAAAATACTTTGCTGTAGCTGATGGCACAAGTAATTTGAAATACTCTCAAAGCGAACCTACTTATCCATATGAGTAAATCGCTACAGCCAGCCATCGGTAAGCATGAATGTGAAAAGATACATCAATGCTGTAAGGTCAAATTATTTTGCTCTGGTAGGTAATTAAGATTGTCTTCTTTTTTTTAAATTTTTCCTAGTGCTTCCAGTGTACCAAGTATTTTCTGGTCAGATCTTAGAGTTGCAAACGTTGTATCTCATATTACGGTGTGACCACCAGGTTTGCTTATTTGGTATGTAAGTGTAAGAGTATCAGGGATAGACTTCTCAAAGTCTTCCGGCATATCAAAACATATTGAAGGACTAAACATCGGCAAATCGTTGTGCTAATGGTAGGCTGTTTCATGGCTCGTGGAGTGAATGGCGCTTGGTCAGCAAGTAACTCAACTGAAGAGAAAGCGCGACTGGGGCCAGTCTACATCAGGGACTGTGTTCCGTTAATAAATTCTGGGCTAAAATTTCCCAGGTTTAGAATAAAACTGGATCTAATGCGCCTACAGATCATCTTTATGCAACTTTATGTCACCTTTATGCTGCGCATAAATCTAGATTTTCATCTTGTGGACATTCTGGCACGCACCAGAACATGATCATAAACTAACATACCCATTGCGTTATGCAACATATAACACACTTAATAAAAGCAATTATAAACATTAAGAAAATAACTGACTTAGAAGTGCAGTATGTGCTAACTCCTTTTGAAGTACAGAAGAACACTTTTAGTTTTTTAGTCTAAGTATATTCCTCTCGCTATATACTGTCCTCTGTTCTGTGCACTCTACATAAGGTTATTCACAAAATATAACATTTTTGTACCGTGCAGCCGGGGTATTCGGACAATAGCAAATCGTACAATGGACGTACAATGAACGCGCTCAGTGGTAGATTGGGAAAACTATGATATAACATTCATGAAAGTTGTATTAACATGTTTAGATAAACTGATAAGTCATTTGCATATCTAATGAACTTTCTTAATTAGGGATATATCTAGAACTTTCTTAAAGAGAGATATATCTTATAGACTTGATCGAAGTTGACAAAACATGCTAAGTTCATTAACGATACTATAATAAAATATTACTTAAAGTCTCTAAGCATTTTTACACAAGCTTCTTATTTGAACATTGAACTAACTTTCCAAATTGGGAAAATATAACCGGAAGGATACTACCATACTTTATGAAACTTACTGTGTATATTGATTAAATAATTACACTGTATCAGTGAAAAGTTATTTTGCATTTCACGTCAGCTAATTCATTTATTTATTTATTTTATTTTTTTGCAATCCTTTTAAAGCAGGGGCTCACTAAAAACGAAAGGAGCAGCAAATTACACTGGGCACTGGAAATGCAAATAAAAAGTTAAAGAAGAGCTAGCTGAAAATATCTTACAAAGAAAAAGAGCCATTATTATCAACAAAACCATATCTTTACTCAGTGACTAAAGCTGAAAAGGAAATGTTAGTTAAATTAAAGGTTCCTTCTTTCTATATACTACATCTCTTTAGAAAGGTCTGAAAAAGTTGTTAATTTCTTTGTACAGACATTTTTTGTAATTCTTTGTAGAATCACCCAGGAAAAACATATCAACTCCCTTCTTTCTCTGAAATCCTTGAGTAAGGTCGATTTGCTATTATTCAACAGCATTTGTTCAGTATCATTAATTTTTGTGAATTGATCACATGTGAAAAGAAAAATGTTCCAATGTCTCAGCTTCTTTTCCACAGCAATGGCATATTCAATCATCTTCATTGTTTTCCAACCTTCTCGTTTCACATTTCAGACCAAAAGAATATGATCTTGCTTTAAACTTTAATTGAGCACCCTTGAAATCATTGATAGATTTTAGATAATCTTCACATTGCAGCTTGTTTTTAAGTCTTTGATAGGGAGCTAGGGTAGATGTTTTAAGTAATATTTTCTCTCCTTTCATTTTCATCATAGTCAAGGACAATTTGTTCAATATTTTGATCAGTGAGCTGTTCAATGTTTGTTATGTTTAAATTCGTCATTATGTCATTGGCAGATTTCGTCCTGTTCCACACAACTTTTGGTTAGCGTTCGGCTTCATCGTTAATTAACTTCAGGTGATTAAAGGCAAGTTTTGTCTACCTTGAATTATCCATATCACACAGTCTCTTAAAATATTTAAGTTTCATAATATTAAGTCTACTTCTCATAGTATTACAACCAAGGTCACCGAGAATCGTTTCATTTGCTGCATATCTGCATGTTTTTAGGATGAATTTACCCACTAGGCGTTGCATTATTTCAAGACTTTCTGTGTCAGTTGTACTAAGTATCAATATTTCTCCCGTATATTCTAAAGCAGGACGTACAATATGATTCCATGATGACAAACAATAATCAGTTCTATCAATGTTTGCATGATTGCGAAGGATTACTTTCATAACATGCCAAGATTCCCTGGCACAAACGCTGTAGGTTCGAAATCATTTCCATATGAAAAAATACCTTACTTGACGTGTGAACTGACTGTCAATCGGTGATTGCTCTACAAATATCACGAGTGATGTCATATTCATAAACATTGTGATCTTTTGTTCTACTTGATCGGTAGTTTATTTACTCTCTGGGGAGTCATAAGCCGTTAATTCGGTATGCGGAATTTTTCCGCTCTCAGGGGATTAGTCTACCTAAATGGTTTGTGCCGGCCAATCCCCTCATGGAGGAAACAAGCTGTCGAAATTTGTTGTCATTTTCATAAAATGAGTATGGTCAGAAAGATTATGTGACATCCAGTAGCCTAGATAGTTACAATAAGATGATTCTTTAATCTTAAGATTACCGATCGTCCATTCTTTATCTTCATCAACTTTCTTATTTACTATCAAAATATTACTTTTCTTTATTCATTGACATGTTCCATAGTTTACAATATTTATTAGCAATGCATAACACATACTTCATTTGTTTTTCATTTGGTGCCATAAGGACTACATTATTAGCTAAAACAGGCCACTTGTGAGTACTGAATCAAGGTATACTCCAAGTGATTCATTAAGTTGCTTTTGAATTCATTGATGTACACTACAAATAAAATTGGTGCTAAAACACATCCTTGCCTGAGACCCTTATTTTGGTCAAAATACAATGGTTTGCTTTGAAGCATTGGCATTACGCGAAGTAGACATATGTCTAAATTGAGGTGTTGCTAACACTGTCAGGTGTAATTATCAGCTGGGCAGTAATTCAAGTCGATCACACAGAAATCAACTCTGCCAAAGTTGAAACATTGTCTTACAGCAGGTTAGATGTAGTCGAAACAACTACACCTGAAAGCAAACGATAAGACTTGGACAGTGTTTGGACATATGTGGTGGTGTTGTTTAGACTACGTCTGACCTCCTGATAGACAATGTTTCAGCTTTTGCAGAGTTGATTTTTTCATGATCGACTCATGTTACCGCTTAGCTGTTAATTGCATCCAACAGTGTTTGCAACACCTCGCTTTAGACAATATGTCTAGTTCGTCTAATGCCAATGCTTCAAAGCAAACCACTGTAATCTGTCTCAATGTCATCAAAGACACTTCTGTCTCAATGTCATCAAAGACACTTTACTTTCAAAATGTCATTAATCGTATGTATGTTTTATCACATTTTCCCTTTGATTCCATAATTCCACAATGTGTACCATAATCCGTCTCTCCAAACGCCGTCATAAGCTATCCTGAAGTCTCAAAAAGCAAGATATGTGTGTTTATTTTCATGTTTTCGAATTGTTGTTAATCCTTTTAAAATGAAAATTTGGTCAATTGTTCGCCTTGAATTTCATCTAAAATATCCATCGATTCAACTGACTTTGTTACCTCTTTTCCTGTGATTCTATCGTATATTTTCCCAATGACTGAGCTCAATGAAATACCTCTATAATTATTTAGACTTCTGGTGTCATCGTTTTTATGTAGTAGTATAATAATATTTTCCCCCAATTCTTTTAATTTATAATTCGCATATCCAATGAGCTTTTACAGTTTGGCATAAAGCTTGAAGACCTCGACCAAAGGCTATACACTTGCTATACAAAGTGGTGATACAATGACAGCAGTCAGAGAGATTAAGTAATAGTATTTCAGCTAATTACATATTTGTATACTTGATGACCTTTGGCATTCACCTGTCTTGAATATCATTTATGATGTTGATCATAGCAGTTTCAGTGAAGTTGCAAACTTGTAGCAAAAGTTACAATTTATAGACAACTGCAACATTGTATAAATATATGGTTGTCGATGTTATACCACGCAGTAAACTTACTCAATTTGCAAATGTCCTTTCTGATAGTTGCGCCGAAGAACCTCTGTAATCCCGCCAGAATCGATCGTTCCAATGACTAACACAGCGACGATTGACGCAAACATCACCATGAATTGAAACACGTCAGACCAAACAACAGCACTCAGGCCACCCTTTTTGGGTAAAAACATTTACGCATTAAGGGTAAGATAATAACTTTGGGTAAAACAATTATCGATTTTGGGTTCAAGAATGACGCTTTTTCTTAATAGGCGGACAATTAACCCGATCTGATGACCATTAAACATTGCACATGCGTTGGGAGTGAGATTTCTCGAGTCAATAAAAATAACATCGTTTTCTGCATGTAGTATATATATTTTTTCAAACGTAAAAAAACCCAAATTATCTGCAATAAAAATAAAATTAAGAATATAAGCTTACTTTTTTACTATAACGAATACATACATAGAAACATGAATAGATACAGAGATACATACATACATAGTTACAGAGATAGATACATAGAAACACAGATAGATAGATAGATAGATAGATAGATAGATAGATAGATAGATAGATAGATAGATAGATAGATACATAGATACATAGATGCATACATACATACATACATACATACATACATACATACATACATACATACATACATACATACATACATACATACATACATACATACATACATGCATGCATACATACATACATACATACATACATACCACAGTCACTTGTGATCGGTCTATTCCGCTCGGCGTCTATGCCCTCATAGACGTGTGTACATATGCCTGAGAAAAACCAAGTCAGGAAACCGAATGGCTATTTCCTAGGGATTATGCCACCATGTCATCTTCGACGTTCGATTTTTAACGTGAAAAGTAGCACGTTCATCTATCATGTAACCGTCGATCGTTCCCTATCATTCTCAAAATTCATACCTGGTACTTAATTTGCTTCAAAAACGCTCGTTTCGTGTGATTTTCGGCCGAATTCGACGGACACATAAGCATAAGCATTTGCGTGAGCGACATTCCGGTAACCTCTTTGGTACCTCCACTTTACGGACGTTGGCGCCGCCTACCCATGAAGGGTGACTGAAATGTTGCTCACGCTTATGTTTTGGTGAGGTGTCTTTCGAACTCGGCCGAAAATCACACGAAACGAGCATTTTCTTAGCAGATGAAGTATCAGGTATGAATTTTCGTGTGATTTTCATAAGGCGTGAGCAATCTTCCAGTTACCCCTCATGGGTACGCGGCGCTAACGTCAGTAAAGTGGAGATGCCCAACGTCAACTATGAGGTGACCGGAATGTTGCTCACGCTTATGTTTTAGCGATGTGTCCGTCGAATTCGGCCGAAAATCACCGAGCGGAATAGGCCGATCACAAGTGACTGTGATTGATACATACATACATACATACATACATACATACATACATACATACATACGAGCGGTTCTGTCTATGGCCTCTCAGCTAGGCGACTGATGCCGTATGTTGTGGGTTCGAATCCGATTGAAAACTAGCCGTATACATACATACATACATACATACGACGTAAACGTAATCAACTCTAAAATAGGTCTATATTTTACTCACAAGGGTTGTGTAGAAAGTGCAAACAGAACCAGTAGCCACGACTGTGATCCAGTAAGCTGCATTATCAGCTGTTGAAAAAACAATCAATAAATTTCATTGAAGGACATGTAACTAGTAGTCTATCACAACTTCGGGGCCCAACGTGCTGTCGGGACACAGAACCCCCCATTTTTGTAGATTCAGGCATCATTATATCTCAATGGTTGAGACGTTCGTGTCCAGACCAATGTGACTAAAATCAAATATAGAGATAGCGACATATCCACCTTTGTTAGTTCTTTTGCTGACGAGATTGTGAAGGACAAGCAAAGATGGAAACGTAGCCATCTGTCCATTTTATTTTTAATCATCTGGTCTCTATGCATACGAATACGAACCTCCGCATCGGCGATTAAACAACACCACACACACACTCAAAATTTACAGCGTGGATATACCTTGCAATATTTTAATACTGACAATTGACTTTTTTGAAATTTTCACGTTAGTCTTGATTTTCGACCGCGGATAAATACCGGCTACCGGAGACATATACAAGTATGTCGAATATCGACTTAAACTGGTTTCGACTCAACAAAATCAGAAGTAGGTGCAGAATGTCGTGGTGCAGAACAACAAGAGCAGAAACCCCGTATAATTTTTCGGGAAAGAAAATAGGCTTACGCATACACAGGAACTTATATCAATTTGATAGCGAAATAGAGTGATTAGATTGGCCGGCATTCATGATATATTTCATTCTGAACCCGTCGAACTGGTTCAGAAATAAAATGAATTTTCTGCATCGTGCATACTTGATCAACGAAGTTCAGTAAGATGTATTAAATAAGTGCAGTACGGATTTATCTATTCAAATAATTCAAATGAGATAAAATGATTGCAGTGAATTTTTTCTCCATTTTAAACCAAGTCGCTTACAAATTCTTCACTATTAGTGATGTCGTTGAATCTGTTAGTCTATAATGTGCGCTCGCAGAATCTCATGTAAGCTGTGCGGGATTGTCAACTTTAATTAGTCATATTTATATTTCGGATTCCATATAGCACGTAACCTTTATAAGAGAATATGGTGACAAACTACCCTAGCGACGGGTATACTGTTCGTTTTTAACCAGTCCACTCTGTTGAATGTATGTGTCGCTCGTGTGTATATGTCGTGAACTTGTCAAATGTCGTAATACAATCGTCACTGGTGGAGGGAGGCTTATTGCTTTCATGCTCCCCTTGTTTGAAATTTCTTTTCGTTCTTACTGGCTTCCAAAGCGATCCCTGGTCCAATCATCGTACTCCCCATGTAAAGCAACACGAGAAAAGCAAAGCAACCAGCGCAAGTGATTTGTACGGCGGGATGGAACCTCAATGCCATGTACTGAAAATATGAAGAAAATGAATGCTAATACGACTAACGGAATCGATAACAAGTAAGTTAGTGTAATTAAAGCTGCTTATTTTAGGCACCATGGAGACCAAATAAGGATATGTTTCATAACAGCCATTTGCAATTATACACAAGTTCCATAAGGGAGCTGTCATTATTAACGGCTGTTGGAGGGGTCCAGAGGAATTTCATCGAAAACTCTGAAATTTTGAGTAACCCCCCCCCCTGCCAACTATGATGAATTTGAGTAACCCCCTGTCTTACACAGAAATATATACTGACCCCCTCGTGGAAAAGTAAAATATTAATAGATGTATTTGTAAACTATACAAAAATACAGCAATAGTAAAGACCTTTCAAAGCCTGTTGTGCCCTGCTAGATTATCATCGGTTATCTCAGGATGGTGGAAAAAGTGAAGTCAACAAAATGAAATTCAAAGATGCAACAAAATGTAGATATAAATGCTCACGTTTTAACCAGTATCCAACCATATGGTATCATGACAGGGCTTCAGTAAGATATCTGACAGGGCAGAAACTGAAAGTACAGGGGGAGAACACGCAGAGGCTTGGGGAGAAAGTGTCAGAGGGGGTTGTCCCCTCTCTTGCGTCGAAAATTTTGAGAAATTAATGTGTGCAATGATCCAGTCTGGTGCAATCTGAGATGTTTTTTAATGTGTATTTTTACCAAGTAAAACTGTTAGAACACCCCTAGGTGTTAGAGCACGAGAGGGGGTGTGCCCCCTCTCGCATCGAAAAATTTGAGAAATTGAGTGCCGTGGTACAATCTGAGAGTTGTTTGAATCCATTTTGCACCAAAAATTGAGTAACTTCTCCTTCTTTTCCTCCACATTTTGAGCAACCCTCCTTGTAGCTTTCACATATTTAGATGACCCCCTCACATTCCTCCGACCGTCTAGGCCGTAAATAATGACGGCTTCCTGACGTTGTTTGTACAATATGATAAGATAACAGTCAAGATCATCCTAACTGCACACAGTATGTTCCATCACAGTCGTGGATTTAGCAGAACCATGCTTTTGAAATTTGCAGATTTTTAATTGATTTTTCTCAGAAAGTCCTATTTGTTCTGAACGATCAACCGACATTGCGTTCACCATGTTTTTATTTACACTCTGAATAATGTACCTATCCATGTTGATTAATTTTTCTGATTTCGGAAACTCTGCTGGGAAAGCAACATTTAATCAAGAAAGGAAGTATTGCTGGCTGGTATCTGTTGCCAACTGTTCCAACCACATTTGTCCAAACTGCAGGATACTCTCGCCAAGCAAAAATGTTTAGTTGTGGTTTGATTGGCCCCATAAACCCTGGGAGAATTTTAACTTCAAAACACACACACATACACGCGCACACGCATTACAAAACAACAACAACAACAACAACAACAATAACAAGAACACCAACAACAACTCGCGATGCGTATTACCCCGACAGTCCATCAAAGCCAACATACCTCGTAAACACTTATAATGTCCAGCCCTCGGATAACAGGTACAAAGGTGAACACAACCAACAAACCAGAAAGGACCACTCCAATCAAAGCAAACACAAATGCTATACCGTTGACGTATATTTCAGCAGGCAGCCCGAGGATTGACATGCTAGATGTGAAGGTCACAAAATATGACGTCGCCAGCACTACACATCCGAGCTTACGATTGGCCAAAAAATATCTGAATAGATGTAAAATATCAGAGGCAATGATTAATATATTCATCAATGTTCACTCAAGATCACTGTGGCGTTATGGGCAAATCAGACAGCATAAACGAACTATGTGATCAATAAACTAAAATATTTCATGAGATAAATTGAATGCGCTTTAGACGAGGGGTGTTATCTTGTAGTCTACGTCCGGTTTTATATCAGGCAATATCAAAAACTTTCTTGATATAATTCTTGCAATTGATAAATCGCAAATATTACACAAGGATTGAAAGCCGCTGAGAAAAGTGACACGAGAGATCTTATTTTGTTGTTATGACTACAGATGATGATTGTTAGAAGGCAAACTACTTCCAGACATCCGCAGGATGCTTTAGCATTGCGGGCAAGCTTGCACCGCAGTACATAGTACATAGTAGATATAGTACATGATTGAGCGGAATTGATATTTGAGACATGTCAACATGCGTGAGATAAGGTGCGCAAATTAATGATTGTAAATTACAATACATGTACAAATACAATACAGGTACAAATTTGCTTACACATTTCGAAGAAACTATTGTGAGGGTGCACTGGAGGAATTTATTTCAATGAAATGACTTTTATAATATTTGAAGCTAAGGTAAAGGCTTCGATTGAAAAAAGGTTGCTTTGAAAACACTCACTTTGGGGTTGTCTTCTGGCCTCCTTTTGCTAAACAAAAATACACACCAGTGATAGCAGATACAGCCAGCACTGCGATAAAGACTATCCAGTCCACTACACCCAGTGGAGTCGCCAGCCCGTCAGACATCTTGTGATATGCGACACGATAAACTGAGAATAATTACCCTTTCTCTTTGGTACTGTAAGCCTGAACAAAATTTACAGTTTATGAAATTACTCACTCTGCTGGAAATCAAATCCTTGCACCTTTATAGCGTGAAGCGTATAACCAGACTATTATCAGACTTTCAAATATGACTTCAGATCTAGACTATAGAACATAACTATCAATCTGCGCACACTGTTAGTCATGTCACCTTGGCATATGTTCCACATAAAATTTGATGAATGATTTTCGATACTAGCTAAACCAGGTCAGCGTACATCTTTTCGACTCTCATGATTTATTTCTCTTTCATCTCAGAAAACCTCATCTTAAACTTGACATGAGAGGAGATGGAACGGCTAGGGCATGAATGGCGGCTTACCTTACCTTATCAGCGTGTTCTTGGAAAGCGAATAACGTCACCTATCTAGGTTATTAGCTTGCCTTGGAAGCGATATAGAACTTTGACGTATGGTGCGCAATTACGCTTATTGAGTGTAAAAGATACGGGGTCGTATTTGAGGACAAAGGTTCAATGCGAGATTGTATCGAGGAGTATAACAGACTGTCAGCCAAGGTTTAACGACTGAAAACCTCTCTCGTTGATAAGTAAAAATAACCCCAAACAAACAAACCCATAGGTAGCCAATGAGACTGTTCGTGACAACAAGGGTTCAGAAAGAGATTTTTGTCGGAGTAAGAGGATTTTTTACGTTTCAGAGAACGCTTAGGGCGGGTGGACAGCATTTTACCATCAATAATATGGACAAATTCGAGTTTACTTTGCAGAAAACTTTAAAAAAGTAGAGTGTCTAAATAAGATGAACGCTTTAGTTGTTTGCGGTGGCTTTCAAACTGGAAGGGCGAAATCACTTGACAGGAAAATAGGGCTATAAAGTTCCGCTACAGGGAGTTCATGTGGCTTGGAATTGGGAAAAAATTTTAATTTTCAAATAGTAGAATGAGAAGTCGCGAACTGCTTTCCCCATAAATTGTGTATAAAATCTTTAAGTTCGTTTTACATATAGAGCAACAGAATATATTTACATGTAAAAGATTCCTAGCGACAATTTTAACAAAATAGGCTGATCGACTGCCTCTTCAAATTTAAAAGGTCAATGAAACATTGATTGATTCATTTGTTGACGGAAAATTACCTTTTGGTACAAGCTAACGGTGTGAAAACAGCAAGCAAACGGCTGAAAGTGGGCAATGCAATGGCACAACAATGAAAATGTCTCCCAGTATGACGGCACGGCATCTGTTCGAAATTTTTATACACTTGTCATTGAATTGCACTGTTATTTTACAACACATCAACTTTGTAGTTCGTATATCTGATGCCAACTGTATGTTCTTTACCAACTGGTACTCTCGTTGAAGAGTGGACTGCGTTGTCAAAGATGTCAAATTTAGTAATCAGGGGCAGCTAATCAGCAGAGTTGAGAATTTCCAGCTGGATGTGTTATCCTTCGTCAATACCCCAGAATAATATATTTCGAGAGGCAAATGAAAGCTTCTCGCAACTGTCCTCCCGCAAATTTTCGACAAAATATTCCTCCCACCAAATAGTATTCCCCTCTCCTCTTGAAAAACTCCGTGATGGCCCTTTCCCTATTTCAAAGTTCTTGACTGTTACTCAAACAACAAAAACTTTCATCTTCCCTCTCCCTTTCAAATGATTTGCCTCCCCTTTAGCAACCCCAAATAGTCCAGGCCATCTACATTTTGCCATCCGACCCATGGCACCACAAATTGCAACATAATTTTTCTTCAGAAAGCATTTGAGAGAAGTACCCAGATCAACATAATAAAACTTTACTCGAATCTATCATGGGGAAATATGTCTAACCTGCATAAATCAAATATGGCTGCCGGCTGTCTGACAAAACATCATTATTGACCACCTATCACATGTTAAACATAGTATATCAGTGATTTTAAAGTCTAACGTTACTTATTTAGCAGAGAGAATCATTTTGCAGATATAATGTTTGAAATAGGAAATTCGACAATTTGCATTAAATCTAATATGACTGCCAACATTCCTACATAATAACATTTTCGCCCGTACATTACGTAATCGACAAGCTATTTCTGTGATTTTTAAGCCACAACACATTTATTTGCAATGGCCAAACGATTTTGGAGGTACAATATTTTATATGCGCATTTTAATAATCGGTATAAATCCCATACGGCGGCCAAAATTCCTACAAATGACATTTCAGTCGTACACCACGTATTAAAACAAGCTATTTCAAGTGAATTTAAAGTTGAAATATATTTCTTTGGCATAAAGGAACAGTTTTTGGAGTTTCAATGTTTTACAAAAGCAATATGATAATTTGCATAAATCCAACATTGCTGGCAAATTAATGCCCATTGCTTACTAGTTTCTAATATGAATAAGGTTCTGGTATATTTTTAGTACTAGGACTTTATAAAAAAGAAACTGAAGTCCTAGGACATTTATTTTAAAAAATATGGAAAATATGCTAAAAACCTATTTAAAACAACGAGCAATTTAACACTGAAAGTATATTTTAATAGGTTTGTGGGGCACCTGAATGTGTTTAAATACTTCATAAATATACTTTATTTTGTATAGAACGTTTAGGGTGATTTTAGAGACTTCCATAAAGCAAGTGATATACTGATAGCTTTTACTATTAAGATGTAAGAAATTCGTGCGAAGTTATTCTTTTGTGATTTTCTATACATGACAGCTTTTGATTGAGAAGTACAATAGTAATGATTGCAAGTCATCTAAATCATTTATTCTCCTTCCTAATGTACATCGGATTCACTTGTGTAAAGCGTTATTTGTAATTTGTATGCTTTACAGTGACAAACCATGTAATATGTGTGCTTACTGTTAAAACAGACATGTACAAAATGTGTAGTTTTTATTTAGACTCTACGCCCTCATTATGGATGAGAATATCTTTAGTAGACCCACCCTAGATGATGGGCAAGAAGTACTCAATGACATACTTAACAGCAAAAATAGTATGAATAAAACGAATGTAAACATAGACACAAAAAACGATATGACAAAAACAACAAAATAACACAATGCATACAAATTAAAACCTAGCACTTTAGCAGACAATATTAGATTCATAACAACCTTGTCACCAAACAAACTCATAAAGATTGAAAACTACATGATTAAAAACGGTTTAAACTTATTCAAACACATATTTATCTAAGCAGCATCAAACTTTTAAACAATACAAATAAATTCATTTGGAAAAAAAAGACACTTCTATATAATGAAAATCAAAATGGACCACACATACAACAGAAAACACAAAGTTTAGAAAACTGTCTGAAAGCTGCGTAACTGGTCCCTGTGAACGTTCCTTAAAAGAATCACATGATGCTTGCAGGACGCAACGCATTGAAAATACCATCTAAAAGGAGAAGATAACAATCAAACATTTGATAAGACACGAGAACAGCAACTTAAGGTGGGCACTGATGATAACATACAAAGGAAATGTCAGTGACAACTGGACAACCAGTGATACTACACAGTGATACAGTGATACTACACAAAGTTAACAGCAAATGGCACGAAATGAATGAAAAACGAAATACTGGAAATACCTGATATTACATTTCATGAGACAGAAATGAGAATATTACGGCAACATACAAACAAATATCGCTCTGGCAGAGATTCTGAGATGATGTATGTACCTAAGTCATCCAATTTTCAAATTTGTGTTTGGAACTCTGATAAACAAATCCAATATTCAGGCCTAATCATCTTTACAGTTTAGCGATACAACAAAGAAGATTTTTCCCTCCGGAACACACAAGAGCAGCTGATACATTCCGGTTCTTACACAGAAAGCAATATCATTCTATTGCAATACTCAAAGGCCTCATTAAAAATGAAAAATTAAGTATAATGCAAGAACAAAGACTATTTTTATGCAGAAAGTGACATGATGTAGACTATACTAAAAACGGGAAATACAACACATCGTAGGGGTAAAAGAACATAAAACAAGAAGGCAAGTGGAAAAAAGTAGCAAACCAAACAAAGGACGAGAGTCTATTGTTCACATCAATGTAATCCATAAATTAGAACAAAGAGAATCATATAAGCCCTGACAGAAAACTCGAATGAGCTTGGAAAAACCCCCAAAACATTTAAGAATCTGTTTTCTAAAACAACCAATCGTCGCATACAAAAAAATAAAAATACCGTTTTAAAATTTTTACTTCGTGTGGTGATAGTCTGACATCTTATTATTATTCTTTTTTCCTAGAGTTTATTAGCTTTGTTGTGTTTATTATATCTTTTTCATTATGTGTGAAGCCATCCTACCTATCATTTAGGGGAATGTACTAAAGATAAACTCATTCATAATGAGGTGGATCTGTCTAAATTAACAAGTAAAAAAAATGTACACGGCTGTTTTAACTGTAAACTTTAGAGATTACATGTTTTGTCACAGCATGGTATTAAAAACCACTACAAATCACACATACAAAGTAAGCCAATGTTGTATCAAGAAAGATAATGAATGATTTAGACTACTTACAATGATTAACAAGTCTCATATAAAGAAATATTACGATACAATTAGAATCGCATGACTTTCTAACATCTTAGTAGTAAAGGCATATCATTATATAACTTGCTTTTATCTGTTTGTAAGTCATATATGGAAGTCTCTAAAATCAGCTTAAGGGTGATCGAGTCCCTTTCTACGTCATCATACCTACAAACAATAGAACGCGCACTCTACGACATGTGCGTCCACCGTACGGGACCGTGCTCACTGTAAAAATTACACAGTGGTTTTGATGACAACCTACCTTCATACAACTTATTGTCAGAGCTTTAAGCAAGAAAGCGGACGTTTTTAGTGATGATTGAATGATAATTAAATTATCTTCGAGTTGTATGTTTTAAATGTTTGAATGTCGATATATTTACAAAGTATTTAAAAATGCCAACAAAATAATTTGAAAAGGATGTATTTCTCATCAAACTGTGATTTTTACCGTTTCATATATGGGGAGGGGCTGATGTTAAGCTTGTGACCCCCGGATATTTTTATTTGATGCATATAATGTAAAATATCTGAACAATAATTTAGGTAAAAATAAACAAAATTGTTTGATTGGAAATCTAAATAATTCTACAAAGTATGGATAAGGTGTAATTATTTTTAATATTTAACAGCTTAAACTGTTGTTTTGGAAGGCCTGAGAAGTGATAATTTAAATTTTTACGCACATTTTCAGCAGAAAAATCGCTAAAACTTTCTTTCATTATTCAATGTAGTTCACATGTAAATAAAACAAGTGCAGCATTTCAAGAAAGGAACTGAAAGTTAATATATTGGGTTGGGCAACGCTTATAGGAAATTCATAATTTCTGTCATTCGAATGGGATAAAGTGGATCTATTTCCAATTTTTGGCAATATGCTGGTACCATGCTGGTGCCATATTGATTTTTTCGTCACATATAAGTCTTACTGTCAGAGAAAAGTAACGAAAATTGTTGGTAAAAATTTTAGTGGCTCGATCACCCTTAAATTTTCTTTACAAAGTACAGATGGAGTATTTTAACACATTCAGGTGCCCTACAAACCTATTACATTATGCTTTCAATGTTAAACGGGTCGTCGTTATAAATAGGTTTATAGCATATTTTCCGTATTTTTAAAAATAAATATCCAAGGACTTCAGTTTCTTTTTGATAGATTCCTAGTGCTAAAAATATACCAGAACCTGTTCATATTAGAAACTGTTGAGCATAGGGGATTAATTTGGCAGCCATGTTGGATTTATGCAAATTATCATAATGTTTTTTTAAAACACTGAACCTTAAAAGTGTTCCTTTATGCCCAAGAAATATATTTCAACTTAAAAATCACTGAAATAGCTTGCTTTAATACGTGGTGTATTACAGAAAATGTCATTTGTAGGAATTTTGGCCGCCATATTGGAGTTATACATTTATTAAAATGCCTATGTGAAACACTGTACCTCCAAAATCGGTTTGTCCATACCAAAAAAATGTACTTTGACTTAAAAATAACAGAAATATCTCGTTTATGACGTGATGTTCAGGGGGAGATGTTATTTTGTGGGAATGTAATCAGTCATATATTGGTTTTATGAAAATTATCAAAGTTCATTCGTCAAACAATGTATCTCGAAAATGATTTCCTGTGTCAAATTAGTAATGACTATAAAATCACTTTTTAGGTTCTTTAACATGTAATATATGGCCAATAATGTTATTTTGTAAGACAGCTGGCAACCATATTTGATTTATGCAAATTAGACATATTTTTCCAAGGTAGATTCGAGTAAACTTTTAATATGTTGTACTGGGTACCTCTCCAAAATGCTTTTTTCATGTATTATTGTAGATCCGTGTCAAAATACTGTCAGTTATGAAAGAGGGGTTTTGCCAAAACAATTGGTGTCGCACATTTCATGGAAATACGAATGTCGTCTGTGAAATAAACAATCGCGCCGTATTCTGTCATGGTCTCGAGCAGTTGTGTGGCTACTCTGTCAACACACATTTTTGTCTAGCTCAGACAACAAAACCCCATATATTAATATGACCGGACTCTGGCCTGAAGTCCTGCGAAATATAAATCGCATACCTACCAAGATCGTTCAGAAAACCGTATTTATATCGAAGATGGCAGCTATCAAAAATTCTACGCTTGAAAGATGAAGGAAATAAGGAAAGGGGGAATCGAATTTATCGTAAATATCTTGGTTAATGCTTTGCTTTATGGTCTTATAGTTTTGCAAAGTGTTCTTGGAAAACATAGGATCGTGTTTATCGCGAAAGAAGTGCGAAGCTTTGGATGTTACAGCCCAAGAGGCCTCGGAGAGCCATGGGCAGGCCGATACTTCATATAATGCTGGCGAACCTGAAGTGACTGCAATCGTATCGATGACGTAATCTGATCGGTGATTAGCTAATCATGTAAATAATATTATGGTATAGCATCGCCAATTTTGGAAATGACCCGGATAGGACACCGTGGCCAATCGGTATTTATAAGGGAGACAATGCAGTGGCAAAGAACATCAAATCCAACCAAACACTCAACGCAGTCACCATTATAGGAAGATCAAAATATGTACATAGAATCATCATATTGGCTTGAGTAAATTTTAGAAAAAGTCTTATTATCAAAAAAGCAAATTAGTGATTGAAGCTCAACTTAACTGAATACCAGGTTACATTTTGTACTTTCGGTAATATTATATCATAGTATCTACGATATGGATATACAAAGCAAATTTCTTCAACTTTGGTCGTAAATCAAGACATACATCCCTATTTGGGAAAGTTTGTTACATATGCAAATTTGTAAAAATGCTAAATGACTTGAATAATGTTATGTCGTAGTATCTTCAATGTATACAGGACGTTTTGTCAACTTTGATTACGCCAATCTACATATATTTCTCTAATTAGGAAGGTTCGTTGAATATGCACATAAGTAATCAGACTTTTGGTCGTATAGTTTTTTCGATGTACAGATCAAGTATAGTTAATTTTGATGAAGTCCATCGAGAGATATATCCCTAATTAAGAAAGTTTGTTGATGTGCAAATTAGTAATTATATTATATAATGCTATCATGCGCCATTCTAATTGGACGAGAGCTTACGCTACCGATGCTAAAATGCTGTTTTAGCACTGATAACAGTGCTAAAACGGGCCCTTAAACCAGCATTTTTGAAAATTGCTCAGTCGGTACATTTTAACATACCTATCTAAACTTAATCCGAATCAGTCCGCTTTGTTTCAAAGGCCGGAGTCCGAATTTTGATACAGAGATAAAATTTAACTCACCTGTTGGTGAAAATAAGTGGAGGTCGATGATGAAAGAAATGATGAAGCAGCACATTTATTTGGGTGTGATGATGTACACAAATGTATTGGGTAACAGCACATAGGGCTGTTTGCTTGAGACGCGACATATTGCTCATTAAAATGCAGTTAGCTTGTATCCGTTCATACACAATTACATTGACTCTTCCTCACAGTAACGGTATGTCAGATATTCCTTCCCAAAGTTTGGACTATAATAGACCAGGATGTTCTTACGATGTAGCCCAAGAATGTCAAAATAACAACGCGATGATTCCTGGCGACTGCGATGAAAGTCGACATAAGATGCAATACGATGCAGTGTCAGCGTCCAGCTCTCGTTGAATCAGGCAACACACTCTGCTCAACCGTTCATCACAGTTGCAGTCATCCAATATCTGGAGTTTTTTAAAAACTGAACATTTTCTGGTACATATTATCCATCAAATTATCAATCCAAATCATCCATTAAAAATAGAACCTGTAACCTCACTGGACCACCTCTAAACCTTGCGAAGGTTGGCGCATACCGTACAGAAATGGAACAAATCTATATTCAGTATGCATAAAAAGAATAAAATACCCAGGACTATTGTTCTTGTGTAAATTTACGAAAAATATTGATACGTTTTTTCCTTTGAACTCTTGAACCGTATCTGTGCCTGCAGCAGGTAGTTTTATAAAGTGTGGTGTTGCATGTAAATATTAATGAAATGTTGACGATTGTAATGAATATGTTATCGTTGTAAGCTTGTGTTGTCGACGTAAACCAAACCGTATTAAAATGCACGGTCACGGGCGCTGAATTTCCGACGTTCGATCTGTAAGACGTACGTTTTCTGCATTTGGGGCTTAAACTGACGAAATTACCCGAGTAAGACAACAAGGGTATACAAGTTGATACGCTAATAAGGAAAGATCATTAAATATGCAAATTAGTAATAAGCTGAAGTCAATAATGCTTTAACTTAGTATCTTCAATGTCCATCACAAGTGTTGTCAACTTTGATCGAGTCAATTCAGATACACATCCCTGACTAGGAAAGTTATTTAGATATGCAAATTAGTAATAACTTTATCTAAAACTGCTAAAACAACTTTCATGACTGTTACGAGTGATGTGTCCGTATTTTAACGAGTTGCGAAGCAACGAGTCAAAATGCGGACACATCTCGAGAATACGACACGGTATCGACCAACCTTCGTGTAATAGCTCCTTTATCATACATGCATGCTTTGGTTACGACTTTTTCTACGGACGTTCAGAAATTAGGGACCAACTGAAATCGACCTTACTTGCTCCTCACTTTACTCATAAAAAGTTGGTTGCTAGAGAGTGATGGCAACCGTATCACTTATTGATATTATTCAGCTGTTAGGCCATTCCACTTTAAGGGAGGGTTTATGGTACACTTATAAAGTGAACAGCTAAAATATTAAGATGTAGACGAAGGTTTTCACAATTTGAAGAAGGTTTATTTTAAGATTAGAATGGCGATGGATGTAAAACATGGGCTGGAGTGTGTAAAATGAGTGTGTTTTCGTGTTTTGAAAGTGCATACGTCATCCCTTCGCGAAAGTTATGGGGCCCGCCAAAAATCGGGTATGAAGAGCTGAGAGCACAGGGCAAGCAGTTCTGCGACATCTATGAATGCAAAGTTGATATAGTAGCTGTTTATCCTCAAGAAATAAATTGTCCTCAGACGTCAAATATGCCGAATTTACCATCTTAGAAAGGAATTTGTGAGCGGATAAGGGAAAACGTGACGTGAGTACACTGTAAGCTATATAGCGTTCATGTACATTTTGTTGCTATACTGACGAATAAAACATTTAAAAGGTATTTACAGCGCTGTACATCGTCTGCTCGTATATTTTCGTTACTAGCTTGCCTAAATAGAACTAAATTTTTTCAACAACCTAAACGAACATGAGAGAAAATGCCGAGAGAGTTTGACCGGTTGACCTCGCTGTTAATTTTATGCAGGAAATTACAATAACAATGCTTGGTCGAATGACGCAGTGCCTTGAGGGTGGGATCACCAGTGGTATATGGGGAGGAGTACCTTCCCGATGGTGATAAGTGGTGCAGATTACCGTCGCCTAGGTGACTGGCGTATACGCGTGCCAAAAGACACCTATGGTTGATTTCCTGTTGACCAGTCGGATGGCACAGTTGCAAATACCTGGACTGAACCATTTGGTTTTTTGTGGGTGTCGGTGGTACTTTGACAATATAAGTAAAAATGCACATATATTGAGTTTATTGTCTTGTTTATGAGCGGCCAGTATTTCCAACAGCATAAATTATGTGCATTTGCCCTTGAAGGAATAAATAATTTTCGAAAAAACATCGCGAATGTAACTACATTCCTTAAGCTCGACGTACACTTAAGTGCCCCAAAGAACCATGAAATCGCCCGACTTTCGATTGAAGAGATGAGTTTTGCCAAACCGCGTATACAGAAAAAGTGGCAGATGACTTTATTTTTAGAATCATAGACAGTATAGCGAGATGTAAAAAATGTGAAACAGGCTCCCCACCTAACTATCCTAAATGTTTTTGTGTCGAGTTTGTGTTTGATTCGTTTCGAAAATGTGTTCCTACATTCTTATCCGATTGTTTGTGTTAATGAAATGTTTGTTTCGCTTTGGATATTTGTAGAGAAGTTTGGATTAGTGTGTACGGTAATGTTTTGTTTGTGTGGGGAAAGGTTATGGCGAGACGCAGCCGGACCTATGTTGTTACAAAAGTTGATAGAGTCGCCCTTTGACGCTTGCGTTTCGAAACCCGAGTGTGGTTTCTCATCAGTCGCAGTGTAGATTCTTTCCTTAGTTTGTGTTTGTGAAAATTTATTTTAATGCATTTTAGTGGTCTTGCTTTCCGATTAGCGAGGCAAGTATATTAATTTTGGTCACGTTGTGAGTCCGTTTGGTGGTTCGGTTTGTTTGTTCTATATTTCTTTACTTCGGTAAATTTTGTTTTGACTGGTGTGTCTTTTACATTTTTGCGGAGGTTGTGAATTTTTAGGCAATAAGTACCACTGCGGGGTACGGATTTTATTTTTATTGGATCAAGATACTTACAAGTATCCTGGTTGATGTGCTTGTTCTCGTACATTTTAATTAATAGTTCATTTACTTTGTTTACTGTTTGTTCTGGCTTGTTGTGTATAATACTGAGTGTTACGTAATTGCCTTTCGCATCCGAGTACGTAATCGTTTGTGTTGACAATAACGAAAAACCGACCCTTGTCGAAGGGTTATTTTCCCAAAATTTGTCCAATGTTTGCAAGCTGGTTTATCGCGATTCTTTTGGCACGCGACATGTTTTGTTTCCTTGTTTGAAAGGGTATCTCTAGAAGTGCGAGTTTAGCAGCTTCAGATAGCTTTCAAGTTTTTGTTTTTTTTGTTGTTCGTGGAGTCCAATTTGACTTTTCTTTGAATTGGTGTTGTTGCGATTGTTTGTGTCTCATGATGTAGCGTAGTCACATTATACGACTTTATTTGTTGAAATCCTGAGGTGGTTTTATTCTGTTTGGTTTTGTTGGTGTCCGAATGAATTTTAAGGCTTTTGCCTAGTACTATTTTCGGAGTTTCATAGTTTGAGCGATGATAGGTTGTTGTTGAATTTCATGTTGTTGTCGGCTTTTCTTTGGAAATAGCTGATTTATTTCCACGGCCATGTTTTCTGTTACGTCACTGTGATTGTTTATTTTGTATTTAATGTTGTGTTTCAGTTGTTTGTTATGTGTACGATTTTTGTTATTTCTTTTAAGTGTTTGTGTGTTCTATGTCATCTTATCGTATTTTTTGGTAGTTCCCTTTTTGGAGTATTTGGTGGCCCTGAAAAGGGCCGCTTGGTATGGGTTTTTGTTAGCGCTTGGCGCGTTTGTTTTGGCGATAAGCCTAGCTTTTTATGCTTCTTTTCGCCGATTCGATGTGCTTGGTGAGTAGGTGTTTGCCGCCTTCTTGTCACTGTGTGTGCTTACATGGACAGTCTGCATAGCCCTTGAATGTGGTCTCGATTTTGATCAAACTTACAATTTAGGAGTATATATCAAAACTGATAAATGATTTATGTGATTACTGTAGCTATAGATAGGCTACATTCAGGACGGGCAGCGACGGGCAGTAATTAGTAGGCAAAACAGGTGGTTTTCACCGTGGGCAGAACTCGGTGCAATGATACTGAACATTAATAGTAAGCCTGTCACCTTGAAGGTAATGCTGTAGGTGAAACAAGGACACACGATGGTACAAACAACACCACAAGTGAAACGTACACACAGAAATACACGCGTTCCTACGTTGTGCCACCCGGCCACGCGATTAAAATATGACTGATACTGCTGGATAGTGTTAATTGGGTCGGTAAACAGTCAATTAATAGTTTAATTGACTACCTGGGTGATTGGCAGGTCGTGTCCAACGACGCATATGCAAAGCAGGCCAAAAGACAAAAGCCCCCAAAGTTATTGACAGCTGGCCAGGGGTCACCATGAATACGTAATGAAGCTTCACTACGCAGAAACTGCGTAGTCAAGCCCTTCTTAACCGGTCAAACTCTCTCGGCATTTTTCGGCATGAAAGTTTGACTTTCCCTAGTTTCATACATTGTATCCGAAACCCGCACCAAACACGATCATGACCTAACACGATTGGAACTACTTTGGGATAATTGGATGGTGAAGTAATGTCAAGCGACCAGACAAGCATCACGTAGTGAGACGCAGATACAGGCAAACTGCCATTTTGAAGTGTGCTGGTTTTTGGTCTCCCGGAAGATGTTAATTGCGCATGTTCGCACATAGTGCGTCTTCTTTTGTCGCGTGCTTTTTAGTCTAGTCTGGTAGCTGCCGATATTTCAATACTTGTAAGTATGATTATTAACTTCTTGGTTAAATTCTAGCCACGTTCACATCATGAAGCTGTGGTAATTGTAGCTGCACTTCCCAGTAAAATTGAACAGCCAATGACAGCGCCTCATGGTTCAACCAATCAGATTTCATAATGGCGGTTTCCCAATACCTGCCTCTTTGTACTTGTCACTGAGGTGGGACCTGCCAATCTATGGTAAATAAATGAATGCTTTATTTCACCAGATGCTTCACATTATATACAATAATGAAAATGAAAAGAAACGGTGTCTTACTGAAGTTGAACAAAGTCAAAAAAAAGAAAGAAAGAAAGAAAGAAAGAAAGAAAGAAAGAACATTGCAGTATTGTATAATCTGGAGGAGGCAATGAAAATAGTCTAATAGGACTAATCCAGTTCACGGCCCCTGAGTATACCTTATCACATGCACAAGCCAAGTTTGTCGTCTCCGAACAAAAAATACGGGATGTATTCGCTGGTCGTTTACGTCACGACAACCCGCGTCTTTGTCATCAATTTTGGTGCGTCGGACCTTTTTTGCGTCGATCTCCGGTGTGCTTGTAAATGTAAACAAACAACATGACGGCCGGCATTTCTCCCACGATCAAAATGTGTCTGACGTGAAAATATCGTAAACATTAGTCATGATTATCACAATCTGATAAAATACATAAACAAGGCAAATTTCTAAGTTCTCATGTTTTAGTTTTGTCGCCAATATCCATGGGGGTTCGTATTCGTATACACCCCGAAGACACCTGAACTTTCGACGCACTGTACACTCCCATGCGGTAGACCACCGTCCCTCCGAGGGACGGTGGGTAGACATACGGTTTCCACTGCAACAATGAGGTCAAGAGCGGTGTCCAAGCCTCCAAAAGTCATGTAATGAAATCGATATTTTCACAGACTACGACAATAATAATCCGAACAACGTAAACACGAGAGTGTGCCGCCAGTATATTCCGAAGGAATTACGTGAATAATTTGCGGAAACAACTAACTCGACGGTGGTCGCGTTGCCGTTGGTTCCGTAAGTATTGCAACCAGGGTCAGGCGCAACGTTTACAGTGTTCGCGCCGCCGCGAGATTCAGTCGATTTTGTTCTCGAAAAATAGCGTCTCCTCGTCTGAGGTAAATTTCTCGGCCCATACTATCTTTGAAATAGTGTATAACTGTGCGGAAGGTACGTGTAGACAAAGAAGTCGTCTGGCATTTGAACGAACGAACATGAACGCCGTGTTCCTCGCTCACGCGACGGACGACTGGAAATTATTGACAACTTGTGCACGGCGTATTGATATTATTCCCAAAGCAGTTCAAAGGTTTTAACGCACAGGCGCTTGGCACATTGCTAGGATAATAATCGTATTTGATATGTAGAATGTCTATATACGACTTGATTATTCAATAAAAGAATCACCATACGTGATATTAGTGTAGGCCTACAGGCCTACATGTTGACTGGGGGCGAATGATGGCTATGACTGCCTGGCTCGGGCCCGGCGAACGCACTGCATAATCATCAATGTGTAGAATGTCTACATGACTTGATTATTTAATGAAGAATAACGGTACGTGATATTACTGTACATGTGAGCTAGCTTAACCGAGCGGCTGTAGAGCTCTGCAGTGTTTGGGCCCGGCTTGGGCCCGGCTTGGGCCCATTGTCCACCGCTGCACAGACAGGATGGAAAGGTAAGAAAGCTTTTCACCACCCGATTTCATAAATCAGCGAAATTCACAAACTCTGAGCGTTTCCGGTGATAAAAACTAGTCAACGGTCAGATGGTTGCATAAACAATCGATCGACTTGCCTCTTTTGCCTAAAATCGTACCTTACCCTATGTTACTGGCGAGAAATCGTCCTGAAATCGGCTGGGCACACCAACCCAGCGCCGGCCATTTTGATTCAGCTGCACGCAATGTACGCGTCCAATGAGAGAAGAGCAATATTGAAAGACAATACGTCATCTGCGAAGGGTTGTATGCATTTCGTCATTGCATGCAGCTGATTCAAAATGGCCGGCGCTGGGTTGGTGTGCCCAGCCGATTTCAGGACGATTTCTCGCCAGTAGCATATGGTAAGGTATTATTTTAGGCAAAAGAGACCAGTCGATCGATTGTTTATGCAACCATCTGACCGTTGACTAGTTTTTATCACCGGACACGCTCAGAGTTCGTGAATTTCGCTGATTTATGAAATCGGGCAGTGAAAAGCTTTCTTACCTTTCCATCCTGTCTGTGCAGCAGTGGACAACGGGCCAAAGCCGGGCCCTAGCCCTGCAGAAACAGCCGCTCGGTTAAGCTAGGCGACATGTACAGTAATATCACGTACTGTTATTCTTTATTAAATAATCAAGTCATGTAGACACTCTACACATTGATGATTATGCAGTGCGTTCGCCGGGCCCGAGCCAGGCAGCCATAGCCATTCACCCCAGTCAACATGTAGGCCTGTAGGCCTACACTAATATCAGGTATGGAGATTCTTTTATTGAATAATCAAGTCGTATATAGACATTCTACATATTAAAAACGATTATTATCCCAGCAATGTGCCAAGCGCCTGTGTTTTAACGCAGACTAGAGTCGTCTTGGAAAGCTTCTTTAACTTTGCAAAAAATAACGAATTCTTGGCTTGTGCATGTGCATGTGATAAGTATATTATTCCCTAACATTTTTCTTCGTTCAGCTCGGAAAATACTCGTGACGTCATGACCGTGTCACCACAAGTTGAAGACGAGTGGTGACACGGTCATCATGATTACGTCACGAGTATTTTCCTTCGCTGAACAAAGAAAAATATTAGGGAATAATATCAAATTATTCAGTACTAAAAGTTATAATGACTACCCTTTCACAACAAGAGCTGTACTTCCACATCTACTGATGTCCGTTACCCGATGTCGGGGAGAGGGCACGCCTACAGTGACCTGATCTGCTCAAGACGAAACAAACTTGCACCTTTTCTCGTGTAAATTGAATGTTTTCTAAAGCCGCTATATTATTGTACCAAAATATGTTTATTCTCGGCATGGCAAATGCTATTTCAAGATATAAAGTATGAAAAAATCTGATTTGCTATGCGATAAACTTCGAATTAAACGTACATGATTTCTTCAATTTGATTAAAAATCCGAGTTTCAAATTGACATGCCATTGGGTGAATTTTTGCTCTATTTCGGAAACAGTCTCAAAGGTAGACGCCTCATTACATTTTTAACCAAAACGCTATGTATGAAAATACGTAACGCTCACAATTGTAAGAATACAGATCGCAGATGAGATGAAAGTGTCGGCACATTGAGAATGTATTGCATTTCGTTAGGAGTAGAAAAAAATTGTTCATAAAGATTTACATCGGATATGTCGAAGAGAGGATTCGAAAGGCCGGGTCTACACAAAAACTTAATGGTACACAGAAATTTCGAGTAACTTGAACCTATTGACGTGAAAACTCGGTACAATATTATTATATTTTCCACCAGTGTGGAAACAGTTTGTGCTAATCGTTGGTCCTGGAGTGTATCAACACCGTTGGAGAATAATGAACACACAATGGTAAGGTAGCATGAAGTGTTGACAATTTCTATGGCAAACAAATTATGACAAGATGTCAGAGTATAGGAACGATGAGTCTGGTCAACACTTCGTCGTAAATTATCGCACTGCAGACCGAACGAGGTTGAGGACTAAATTACATTATCTGTTTACTGACAGAACGTAAGTCGCAATCTTAAATTGTGAAAATGACTTGCTTTTCAATCCAGAGATGGACAGGCTCTTAGACTACAATT